>NC_047577.1:960000-1072500 GCF_011004845.1 Esox lucius
GGTCATAGTCACTAGATGAGAGTTATATACATTTAGGGGTCATAGTCATTAGATGAGAGTTATATACATTTAGGGGTCATAGTCACTAGATGAGAGTTATATACATTTTGGGGTCATAGTCACTAGATGAGAGTTATATACATTTAGGGGTCATAGTCACTAGATGAGAGTTATATACATTTAGGGGTCATAGTCATTAGATGAGAGTTATATACATTTAGGGGTCATAGTGACTAGATGAGAGTTATATACATTTAGGGGTCATAGTCACTAGATGATAGTTATATACATTTAGGGGTCATAGTCACTAGATGAGAGTTATATACATTTAGGGGTCATAGTCACTAGATGAGATATACATTTAGGGGTCATAGTCATTAGATGAGAGTTATATACATTTAGGGGTCATAGTGACTAGATGAGAGTTATATACATTTAGGGGTCATATTGACTAGGTGAGAGTTATATACATTTAGGGGTCATAGTCACTAGATGAGAGTTATATACATTTAGGGGTCATAGTCACTAGATGAGAGTTATATACATTTAGGGGTCATAGTCACTAGATGAAAGTTATATACATTTAGGGATCATAGTCATTAGATGAGAGTTATGTCAATTAGGGTGTTATCTACATATTTATGATAATCAATTTAGTTGTATTAGCGTACATTATTATTATGTACAGTGTTGTAAATAACTTATTCCTCTCACCTTCCTGTATTATTCTCTACCTTATTCTGAATGACAAAAACACTATTACCAACTCTTTTTCTCCAGAATCTGTGCGTCTTGTTGATGGAGCTGGTTTCTGCTCTGGGAGGTTGGAGGTGAAGTCCAGTCAGTCCTGGGTCTCAGTGTGTGAATCTGACTTTGACCAGCAGGATGCAGAGGTGGTCTGTAGGGAGCTTGGTTGTGGGGTTCCTGTAGATCTACAGGGGGGGCTCTATGGAGAAGGTGAGGGTCAGACCTGGGATAAAGAGTTCCAGTGTAAAGGAAATGAGACCCGCCTTCTGGATTGTGACACCTCAGACAGAAAAAACAACATCTGTCTACCTGGTCATACTGTTGGACTCAACTGCTCAGGTAAGAAACAGTTTGTCACTAAAACAATATCATCTGGAATAAATAACATGAAAGGAAATATAGGTCAGGTTTTGTGACAAAATATTTAAAATATTTTCTTTCTCTTTTTTCTCAGAGCCTGATAATGTGAGGCTGGTGGGAGAAGCCAGTCGCTGTGCTGGTAGAGTGGAGTTGTACCACCAGGAAGAGTGGAGGATTGTGGGAATTGAAGACATTAACCTGTATGGAAAATACGTATCTGCAGTTGTGTGTAGACAGTTGGGTTGTGGCACCACTATTTCAGTGCTACCTGGAAACCGGAGAACAGGGACATCTGTTTACTGTAACGGGTCTGAGCCTGGACTGAGAGAATGTTCAACTTGGATCAGTGATGAATATAGGATGTATATTGAACCCCAAGTATTCACTGTGATCTGCTCTGGTAATAACAAGATATTGTCATTACATTTTTCTAGTGTCGTAAATTCAAACAAAGTTCTCTGCATATCTCATGGTGGCTGCTAAGATTGTCACACAGACCAGTAGGAAACAAATCCAACTTAAATATCCCAGAATGCTTCATGCTATAGTGTTTTCTCATTGATCATCACTATTTGTTAGCTAATGTAAATATACATTGTCTCTGTGAGTGTAGGTCCACTTCTCATGTTCCGTGTGAGGGAGGTCAGATAGCACTGTAATATTATGATGATATTGTCATCTATAGGAATCTAGTAGAGGTTTTAATTTCTATATTGTTTTGTTCCAGATCTCCTGGTCCAGCCTGATTTCTACCTGACTGACTCAATGGGAGGGGTCTCCAGGAGTCACCAGGGACCTGAGATTTTCAGGGGTTACAGCTTCACCATCACCTGCTCCACTCAGCCACAGTACCCAGGAGGCTCCTTCCTCTTCACGTTCCCCGGCTCCAACAGAACCCAAACCCAGACCCAGCCAGCTGTCAATCACTCAGCTGTCTTCCTCTTCCCTGCTGCAGACGACTCCCACCAAGGAAACTACAGATGTGTTTATAACAATTATGTTTTCTCTCATAACTTCTCCTCTGAGAGTCAGCTCCTCTTCCTCACCATCACAGGTAACTGAACATGAACCAGACTTGTAACTTTATCATTGACAGTTTTCCTACAGATCTATCTGATGATGATCAGTTCCCTGATGAAAGATGTTTCTGTTTCCAGCCTCTCCTCATCCAGCCTTCATCATCAGACACGTCATAGTGCTGCTCATTCTACTGACCGTCATCATCACCTCCTGCCTGAACTACAAGGTAAAGACATTTATTTAGATGTGACTAGTCATGGCAACAAAATGGTTTTATTTGTTGTTGAGGTGCCAATTTACCCCTAATCATCATTGTTTTGTTTAAAGACAGATTGTATTCATTTCATAGTCTAGTGAATTAGTTTGTATCTGTGGGTTTATGTTATTTGTTTACATTATTTTCATTCCAAACTGTTCAGTGTATTGTCTTGGGTAAAAGGGTGAGATGGATAGAGAACAGGTCAAAGAGACCAGTAAATGTCTAACTGTTGGTGTTGTATTTCTCTAGTCCACCAGGGGGCAGAAGAGAGTGAACCGGGTGAGCAGCATGGATCTTCATGTCAGTACCAATGTCATAGAGATGGTCTCTCTGGACTCCAGAACTGATGCCGGGCCGGGAGAGGAGACAGCAGTCCAGGAGACAGAGTAGGAGTATGAGGAGTACCAGCTGATGTTGGTCAGTTTTGTGTTTTAAATATGAATCAACACTCCTGCGCTGGGGAATAAAATGTGGCAGCAATCCCTGAAGGAAATTCTAACAACACAAGTTCAGAGTTCATTGTTCTATAATCATGTAAGGAACCCATAAGAGGTGAATTCAACACCATTATATCTTTGGGGATTTGTTCTCACCACCCCAGGGTTTAGATTATATTAAGAGACATGGTGAAGTACACCTGTTTTGCATTTCAGCTTTAATTGCTTTTTAGCTTTTTTACATCTTGTTTTGCATTCTAGATTCTACATTTGATGTATCAATGTATAATTTTTATGTATCATAATACTTTTATTGCATTTTTACTTGGTCTTTATTTTGTTTATTATATTATATTTGCATACTAGATAGTTACATTTTTTGAGTCCCCATGTCATCATTTTCATGTTACTTTGTATGTCCCACTCAAATTCAATTTCCACTCTTCAATTTCTTTCAATTACAATGTTAGAAATTATAGAGAAAATTAATAATGTTTCATATTTATTAAATATTTTTGATAGAGAGATTCAAATACTGTTCAATCAGAATCAGATCAGAATGAGAAAGTGTTTTATAAGTAAGTTTCACAACAAACTAGGAATTTATTCTTGTCTGTTAGTGCAGCCATTTATACAAAAGAAATAAAAACAAATAAGAATAGTGACTCAGCATAAAAACAGTAGACTAAGCATTAATAAATTACAAAAAAATATGTAAGGTGCAAGAATTGTCCATTTGAGGGTTGTGTGTTTATGTGGGGAGTGGGCTGTAGTCAGTTTGGCGCCAGGGGCATGTTCATGAGGCCTACTGCTGTTGGAAAGAAACCTTGTGGCGAGAGGTTTTGGTCCTGATAGACCTCAACATTCTACCAGAGGAGAGAGTTCTGAATAGTCCATTTCAGGGTGACAGGGCTCAGCTGCAATCTTTGCTGCTCACCCCCATGTCCTGGAGGTGTATAGGTCATGTAGAGATGGCAGATTGCAGCCAATCACCCTCTCTGCAGAGTGGATGATGCGTTGCAGCCTGCCCTTTTCTTTGACAGTGGCTGCAGCGTACCATATGGTGATGGACGAGGTAAGAATGGACTCTGATGGTAGTGTAGAAGTGCATCACAATAGTCTTTGGCAGGTTGAACCTTTTCAGCTGCCGCAGGAAGTACATCCTCTGTTGAGCTTTCTTGGTAAGAGAGGTGATGTTCAGGTCCCACTTGAGGTCCTGGGCAATGGTGGTGCCCAGAAAGCGAAAGGACTCCACAGAGTTGACTGGGGAACCACCCAGGGTGATGGGTGAAGGGCAGCTGGGCTTCTCCTGAAGTCCACCTTCATCTCCACTGTCTTTAGGGTGTTGAGCTCCAAGTTGTTCTGACACCAGGACACCAGATGGTCAATCTCCCAGCTGTAGGTGGACTTGTCTGCATCAGAAATAGGTCAGATGAGAGTGTCATCCGAAAAGTCCAGGAGCTTGACAAAGTGGTGACTGGAGGTGCAGCTGTTGGTGTACAGGGAGAAGAGTAGGGGGGACAGGACGTAGCCTGGAGGGGAGCCGGTGTTAATGGTTTGGGGTTCAGACGGGTGCTTCCCCAGCCTCGTGTATGTTTGATGTTGCTGAGGAAGGCCGTGATCCACCTGTATATGGACTCAGGCACTCCCAGTTGGGACAGCTTGTCCTGGAGCAAAGCAGGAATTACGGTTTTGAATGTGGAACTGAAATCCACAAACAGGATTCTGGCGTAGGTTCCAGGGGAGTCCAGATGCTGGAGGATGAAGTGAAGAGCCATGTTGACCACTGCGTGGATCTGTAGGTAACCTGCAGTGATTCGTGATGTTCTTGAGATGGGACAGCACAAGGCGGTCAAATTACTTCATAACCTCAGAGGTCAGGGCGACGGGTGTCAGTATACACACAGCAGAAAGATGATTTGCACAGAGCTTTAGGGTGGATGGAGAGACACTGTCAGGCCCTGCTGCTTTCTTTTGCAGGTGTTTTGAATTAATTTGCTTAGAGCTCTTCTCAGGTCGACATTTTTTATTGCAATATTTTGAGATACTGGATATTTGATTTCCATGAGCTGTAAGCCGTAATCACCAAGATTGAAACAAAAATGGCTTGGAATGTTTCACTTCATATGTAATGAATCTAGAATATATGAAGGTGTCGTGTTTTTAATTGAATTTCGAAAAATAATATACTTTTCCACGATATTCAAATTTTCGGAGATGCACCTGTATGTTATACGTGGAATGGATAAAATGTGCAATGAATATTGTTGTTGAATGCAAGATTGTCAACAACCCACAATTTCTTAATTTTTTTCTCTTCATTTTAAATATTGCACTTGCTGTTATTGATTATAAATATCACGTAATTGTAATATACACAACCGTTCAAAAGTGTGCCGTCACTTAGAAATGTCCTTGCTTTCCATGAAAACAACCATAAAATGAGTTCGAATAGAAAAAATATAGATTTATAGTTGGTGTACGTGTAATGGGTATTTATGGTGTGCACGGTACGTATAACTTAAAGACAGGACACTAGTGACTCTTCGGGGCTACATCAACATGTTCTCTGGTCCACACTCCAGTACAGCGGGCGGCGCTACGCACCATTAACGTTGAGTGCCAAACGCCTGGTAAATCCCGAAGAAAAACCTTTCTTTATTATAGTTTGTTCTTATTTTCTAACACTTTGTGCAGAGTCACAATTAAATAATACACACGTTTAGCTGTGTTTTTTCTTTGTTTTGTTTTAAAGTTTATATGTATTCATAATTATAGCACTTGTTTGATAACGTAACAACTTAAGTAATGTTTTGCTAACATCAACTGGCTAAACAGCTAGCGTATCTAGCTTTAAAGTTCGGCTTGGTCTTGGTGTGTTATTTGGCGAGTAAAATGGCTAAAGAAACTGCTTGCTAACTAAATTCCGTTTGCCAGCCAGGTAACTTGGTTATCTGTCTTCCTTCGGCGAAAACTCGGTTTGTTAATTTCCAGGGAATTGAACCGTCTCTAGGCTCTACTAGCTAGCGTAGCTAAGTTACCCCGTTAGCTTAATAAAAGCCTTTGGCGGCCGAGAGCTGATTATAGGTAGCCTAAACTAAAGGCCAAATCGTATCGTTAAATAGATTACTATGGATACATCATTTTTTTAGTCTGTCAATTGTGTTTTATAGGAGGTGATAGGAACGCGGAACTTCGGTCGCCTAGTTAGGGTACCGCCGTTCTAACGTTAGTCCAGTGACGACAGACCGGGAAATGACCTCGCTGAACTACTTCACCCCGGCCCGAGAGGACGAGGTGCTGTGGATGGGGAACGCAGGCACAGCGACCGGACCTCAATCCAGCAGCCTTAACGGAGAGGAGACCAGAAGCTTCTATCAGAGCCTCATTGACGAGGGCGATACCAGAGGAGGCGGCAGGAGGGCAAAGAGAGAGAGGCGAGCAGGGGAGCCGAGAAGAGAAACGCACCCAGGGAGAGGGGTAGCGAGGGTGAGGAGAAACGGGCAGGTCGTCCAGGTATATCATTCACAACTAATAGAACCTGGGACCTAACTACATCTCCAACGATCGTGTCCATGTCCAGTACCATATTCATTAGTGTCTATATTTATTCTTCTACATTTGTAACGCGGTTAACATTTTGCTAGGCGTCAGCATAGTGACCAAGATATTTATGTATAGCTAGATTGTGCATTTCCTTTATTTTTATTTTGTCCTACAGGCTAGCAGGCAGCAGGCCAACACCACCACAGAGCTAGAGGGGCTCCGGCTGCTGCGCTGTGCCCAGGAAGGGGACCTGTCTGGGGTGAGAGGCCTACTGTCCCGGGGGGTGGATGTCAACTTCCAGGTAGGTCGCAGAAGAGATCTGAACACTGATCTCCTACAGGAGGAACCAATGTCATGGCCTTTAGACCAGGAGCAAACTGTTAGGGAGACATCATGCCCAAAAACATAATGACAAATGAAGCAACACACTGAATTAGCTTATTCTGCTAATTAAGAACAGTCCTTGACGGGACGTTGTGTTTCTCTCGCTGTGAGAACTTGATTTTGATGTAGATTTCCACACTGTGTATGCGGTTACCGTAGTTACGTCGTCCTGTCTTATTGCAGCTGATTGCTTTGGCCAAGTCGTCACTGAAAATGACCCCATTGGCTAACTTGGTACGGTGACGGTAGAATGAACAACCGTCTCCTCTCTGCCCCCAGGATGGCTGGTGGTGGACGGGTCTGATGTGTGCCGCAGCGGCCGGCCAGCGGGGCGTGGTGAGGCTCTTCCTGCAGGAGGGCGCGGCGTGGGTGGGCGTGGTCGACACCCAAGGGCGGGACGCCCGGGAGCTGGCCCTGAGGGCGGGGCACCACGGGGTGGTCGAGGAACTAGACCGGCGTGGTGCTGCGCCTGACGACCACGACGTGGGCGACCCCGGCCAGCATAGGGGACGGACGCAGGACCACGACCGCCTGGTGGGAGGGGCTTCTGACCACAACCGCCTGGTGGGAGGGGCTTCTGACCACGGTGACCACAGGTCAGTGTGCCCGAACAACCAAACTCAGACAGGAAACTGTGCCTTATTTGGTCGGCCATACTACAGCTGGGCGACGTGAACGTCTGACATTTCATGACTATGTATCAGTAAACCAGCGGTCGACAACCCGTCGGGACAAAGTGAATTAGGTATTCATGTTTCTTCTCCTCCTGTCCCCCCAGTTCTCCCCCCGGGGCGGGGGCGGTCCAGACCCATCAGAACCAGAGGCGCTGGTGTCCAGAGTGCCGTGTCCACTACTCGTGTCCCCAGGACACCCACCGTTCCTCCACGCTCCACCTGTTCTCCCTCTCCCGCTCCCCGCCCACCCCCCAGTACTGCCTCCACCCCTCCACCCCCGCGTACCGGATGATGCTGCGCTCCGGCTGGACGCCCGGGGGCGGGCTTGGGCCGGAGGGGGAGGGGCCTAAACAGCCAGTAAGAACGGTTCTGAAGAGGGACAGTAAGGGCCTGGGATACGGGCCGACGCCGCGTCCCAAGGTCACACACTTCCAGGCCATGGACCCGCTGGCCGTCAGGAGGAAGTGTAAGGAGAGGAGGGAGGGGCGGGGGGGGAGGAGGAGAGAGGAGAACAGGAGGGAGGAGAGGGACAGGAACTGGGAGAGGGACTTCCGTTCCTCATTTAACACATTTGACCCCTAAACTCTGAACCAAGGAACACTAGAGGTCATTCCCTGCCATTCATAAACCTTCCATACGCACAGAATACACACCAATATGTTGCTGCACCTGGTTTTTGTTCAAGTTGGCACTTGTTTAGAAACGCCTGAGAACTTGTCCCTCAATCCGTTCTTGCGTTTTGCTCTCGATGCTTCTGTAACCTCTGACACAGATTATATGCCTGTTAAACACATTGGTAGCAATTGCTGCTAAACCTGACTTGACTGGGAACTTCTGTCTTGGATTGTTTACTGAATGTATATTTTGGATTGTATCATATTTAAATGTATATTTTGGATTAGATTTTCATACTTGTTTCCTGTCAATGCTTTGCCCTTAGCCAAATTCTGATAACAAACACGGAAGTGCAAAGAACCAGAAACCAGACAAGCCTAGTTCAGCCGCCCCCAACAGAAGGTGTTGATCATGGCTGCCCTCTCTAGATTCGAACCTAGGTCGCCCAGGTGAAAGGCTGTGTCTTTAACCACAGCACCACAGAGCTGACCATTTGCCGGGTGTCAGTATAGCACATTGACATTATAATGTTGTCATGCATTAACATCATGTTTGAATATTTCGTTAGACACCATTAACCACCGTGTTAAAAGGAGTAACGTTTCATAGTAAGTTTACCTCCTCCAGAAAAAGTGTATATGAACTGTATAACTTTTGCCACTGGCCGTTTTAACAGCTTATTTGCCATTCATGAATTGATATAACTACTGTATCAATATAGGTGACAATAACAGATTTTACGTCAAGTGAAAAGACAGGAGAATCATGCAGCCAGCGAAGTGTTTGACTATCCTGACGAAATGCTAAGACATAATTCAAAAATCCACCAGAAATAGTCGCTATATAACGGTAAACTAGTGATGGCTGTTCGTCTAGCAGCGGGATTTTATGCTAGCAGCTGTAACTCAGATACACTTTTTCAAAATAAAAGCCACCATTGAATTATATAAGGTGATATAGTTAACAGTCAAGTCTGTCATTTTATGTTTAATGTCTCTTCCAGTGTTGTTCTTGTCTATTCTTTTTTTACATTCTAGATTAACTATATAGCCTTTCTAAATGTCAATGAAGGCTTTTATTGTGAAAATGAAAATCTGAGTGCTGCCAGCATAATATCCTGCTGCAAAAATAACGCTAATGAAGCCTCTTTTGGCCATCACTACAGCTGTGGCTCACGATCAAGTAAACAATAAGTGTAAATTATGTGAAATAACATGTTTAATTAGAAAGGTTCACAGCAAAATATTTACATTGTCTAAATCTGAGCAAAAAGTTTATCAAAATGTGCATCGCTCTTTTAAACCGCGTAATTCTTACAAATTATACTGCTGATGATTTTTAAAACAAAAGGTGACTTGAGGGTGTTTTTCAGGCTTTATGACACGTCTGATTTGGTGTGGCAGCAGATGGCACCTGGATACTTGACCTTTAACCAAAAAAGTTTGCGTGATCAAATCCCTGAGCCAGCAAAATCAACCCCTCCTTGAGCAGGACTATTAGCCCTTATCGCTCCTGTAAGTCCGTGTAGATAAATGCTGTCTTAATGTGTGAAATGTAGACTGTCCACTTCTCTTTTTCCAGAAGGGGGCGCTTGATCGCTCTCACACCCAGTACTGGACTGTAAAGGAATTTTCATTGGGAGCGCACCTTGAACACTGTGGGTCAATTGGTCGGGTCGACTACTAAGGTGGTGGGTTTGACACCCACGGGGGCCAGTGCTAATGTTGTGGGTTTGACACCCACGGGGGCCAGTGCTAGGGTTGTGGGTTTGACACCCACGGTGGCCAGTGCTAGGGTTGTGGGTTTGACACCCACAGGGGCCAATGCTAGGGTTGTGGGTTTGACACCCATGGGGGCCAGTGCTAGGGTTGTGGGTTTGACACCCACGGGGGCCAGTGCTAATGTTGTGGGTTTGACACCCACGGGGGCCAGTGCTAATGTTGTGGGTTTGACACCCACGGTGGCCAGTGCTAATGTTGTGGGTTTGACACCCACGGGGGCCAGTGCTAGGGTTGTGGGTTTGACACCTACGGGGGCCAGTGCTAGGGTTGTGGGTTTGACACCCACGGGGGCCAGTGCTAGGGTTGTGGGTTCGACTTCCACGAGGGCCAGTGCCAAGATTGTGGGTTCAAGTAAACTTAAGCAGTGTCTTGATAATGTGAACATGAGCAGTTAGTGTGAACATAAGACACTGCTTAAGTTTATTGCTAATAACATGATAGGCTTTTTGGAAATGTCTTCTGTTTTAACCAAGTCCCTCCAATACACTAACACACACCCAATAATCGAGCATGTAAAACAGGGCAGCTGTAGTTTGTGGAATGAGGTGCCTTGCTCAAGGGAACATGAGTGGTAGGATCCACCGAGGATTTGGATTCACCAGATATTATGCTTTGCCTTTACTCCACCAGAACTGGGGTTCGAACCGTCTTCTTTAACCTTGAGGTAACCCGGATGGGGAAGTCATGGGTTATTCTTCAGGGTGATGTAACTCAGAGCATTGGCTAATGCTGGAACTTCCCCGCCTATACAATGTCTTACAACCAGGAAACCGGGCTGTCACTGCCAATCATACGGTGGAACCCACAGGTAGATGCCAACCCAACAGTCACGGCCAATCAGACAGCTGAATATACAGGTAGGCAGAAACCAGACAGTCACGGCCAATCAGACAGATTAATCCACAGGTAGGCAGAAACCCGACAGTCACGGCCAATCAGGCAGATTAATCCACAGGTAGGCAGAAACCCGACAGTCACGGCCAATCAGACAGGTGAACCCACAGGTAGGCTTTTAATGGCCGCCGATGTTGAGATATGATGTAGGTTTACCAGTCTTCTTATCACAGATAAACAACATGGACTCAGAAGGTTAATCACTTACGCCTCAACTAATGTTGATATGTTATCAATCTTATGACATTCCTTATATAACAGGTATGCAGTAGGTCAAAGGGCGGCTGTAAATACCTGTTTCGGTTGTATGAAACTGTTTTTCTCCATGTCAGGATATGACGTCAAGCCTAGACCCCTCAAATTCCTCCAGACCTGGAAGTTTCACTCCGTGTTTTCATTCCAACCATCTAATCAGGGACGTATTTAAACCTGGGACACCAGGTGGATGACATCCCTGAAGTGACAGTGTTCTGGTAGTACATCCCTGATGTGACAGTGTTCTGGTAGTACATCCCTGATGTGACAGTGTTCTGGTAGTACATCCCTGATGTGACAGTGTTCTGGTAGTACATCCCTGATGTGACAGTGTTCTGGTAGTACATCCCTGATGTGACAGTGTTCTGGTAGTACATCCCTGATGTGACAGTGTTCTGGTAGTACATCCCTGATGTGACAGTGTTCTGGTAGTACATCCCTGATGTGACAGTGTTCTGGTAGTACATCCCTGATGTGACAGTGTTCTGGTAGTACATCCCTGATGTGACAGTGTTCTGGTAGTACATCCCTGATGTGACAGTGTTCTGGTAGTACATCCCTGATGTGACAGTGTTCTGGTAGTACATCCCTGATGTGACAGTGTTCTGGTAGTACATCCCTGATGTGACAGTGTTCTGGTAGTACATCCCTGATGTGACAGTGTTCTGGTAGTACATCCCTGATGTGACAGTGTTCTGGTAGTACATCCCTGATGTGACAGTGTTCTGGTAGTACATCCCTGATGTGACAGTGTTCTGGTAGTACATCCCTGATGTGACAGTGTTCTGGTAGTACATCCCTGATGTGACAGTGTTCTGGTAGTACATCCCTGATGTGACAGTGTTCTGGTAGTACATCCCTGATGTGACAGTGTTCTGGTAGTACATCCCTGATGTGACAGTGTTCTGGTAGTACATCCCTGATGTGACAGTGTTCTGGTAGTACATCCCTGATGTGACAGTGTTCTGGTAGTACATCCCTGATGTGACAGTGTTCTGGTAGTACATCCCTGATGTGACAGTGTTCTGGTAGTACATCCCTGATGTGACAGTGTTCTGGTAGTACGTTCCTCTAAAACCTGCTCTGGTTTGTTCAGTCTGGTTCACACCCTTTCTGGGAATTTATACAATATTGTCCCCTCTGGTTTTAAAACCTCTAGGTCTGTCCCAAAGAACCTGTAACACAACTTCTGACCATAGAGGTTAGAGTTCAGGGATCAGGATTCACTGCTTCACCTTTGTTTATCCTCCTTTACATGGTGTTCAACGAGTTAGTTCTGCTCTGTGATTCCAATCTAGAGGAGAGAAGTTTATAGTTCAGAAACAGTTGACTTTAAAATGAGTTTGAGACACTTCCACTCAGGTCATAACAGGGGAAGAGAATGATGAGTGGATGGACAGGTAATTAATAGATCAATAACCTTTATATCTAAATATAACCAAACCCTAACCTTTATTCAGTGAGGGAATGTTGACCAGTAGTTACCAGATAAGGCTCTTCAAAGCATTACCATGTAGGAAAGTTAAGTGTGTGTGTGTGTGTGTGATCATTTTAGTACATACATGGGGACATGTAAAGTAACAGCTGAAGATCTGCTCCCAAAACATCTATGAGTCAGTCCCCAATTAGATATAGTGTTAGAACTTGATTTAGTTTTAGGTTGAGACATTAGGGGTGAAGGTATTGGACATTATTTCGTGTGTAAAGTGCTGTGTTGTTCCTGTTGGCAAGATGCCACGGCTGATGAAATAGCTGATGAAAGAAGAGAGTTATGAGTGTAAAGGTCTGATGATGTAACAACTCCGGGTGAGTCCAGATTCAGGGGGATTCTATAGTTACATTATTGCTTTCTTATTGTGTTTTTGCTTATAGCTGTGCTTTGAGACAAGTTAAACTCCTAGGTATGTTTTAAATGTCCAAGTTCACTCCTGTGTTTCTGGAAATATGACCTATAATTTATTAAAATTATCTGTATTCTCTGTGTCATATCATACTTCATGTTAACTGACGCGGATGAGTACCACACGGATGAGGACGACATGGATGATGACATGGACAGTCAACCATCGGTTGATGTTTGCAAAATCCAAGCCAGAAAATGTGACGTCGTTGTACTGGAATGTTCTGGGCATACCCCAACAGAAGAATCACATGCAGAAACTGACCAGGTGAATAACAGAAGCACTAATTGGACATCTCATCCTCTGAGGAAATGACAAGCATTTTCTTCGATTTTGGGATTTATCAGTATTTCTCCAATTAATTATTTGGCCACACATATACAGGCAGCCAATGAGAAACAAAATAGAAAGATTCAGAAGTGATATTTCTGTGAAAAACACCTAGGTCACTTTCAGAGTCTCTGCTGTTCAACTGCCCACTCTGAGTTCTACAACGTTCTTTAGCTGAGTTCTACAACGTTCTTTAGCTGAGTTCTACAACGTTCTTTAACTATGTGTGAACAGCTCTGGGTCCTAAAGGAGGTGTCTGGTAACGTGAAACCATTCTGTTGTCTGAATGCCTGTATTCTGGCTCTAAATTTACATCCTCACCACAATATAACAAGCTTTCTCTACTCTCTGCCTGCTCTCTCTGTAAATTGTTCACCCGCTACACAGCTTCTCTCTCACCCCTCACTCACTCAGGCCTCTCCCCGCACCCACACTGCTCCTCACCTCTCACACACACTCAGCCCTCCCCTCCTCCTTTCGCAACCTCTTTCAGTCTACGTCCCAAATCCCAACATAGTGCACAACTTTAGACCGGAGCCCAGTGGAACTAGTCATAATAATCTAAGTCACTAAATAGGGAATAGTGTGCTACTTGGGACTCAGACCCTCCTACTTCCGGGGGAATCTTTTTTTCCGGGCTGATAAAAGACAACCACAACACTGAAAACACAGAAGAATCACGGTCAGGAGACTAGAACCGAACACAAAAACCACTGAACGCCATTGTGAACAGTGTGGGAACTCGAACTGAACCAGAGATAAAACTGAGCCTTTGTTTACAGGAGGAGCAGCGAGCCGAACTGCAGGAGAGATGAGGAGTTTTCTACCGTATTTCTCAGCTGAAACCTGGACCCTTCTGGTCCTGCTGATCACCCTGATTGTAGTGTAAGAACTTCCCTTTAGTAGTAACTGTGTGTTGTAGTGTAAGAACTTCCCTTTAGTAGTAACTGTGTGTTGTAGTGTAAGAACTTCCCTTTAGCAGTAACTGTGTGTTGTAGTGTTAGGACTTCTGTAGTAGTTAATGTGTGCTGTAATGTTTGGATTTCTGTAGTAGTTAATGTGTGTTGTAATGTTAGGATGTCTGTAGTAGTTAATGTGTGTTGTAATGTTTGGATTTCTGTAGTAGTTAATGTGTGTTGTAATGTTTGGATTTCTGTAGTAGTTAATGTGTGTTGTAATGTTTGGATTTCTGTAGTAGTTTATGTGTGTTGTAGTGTAAGACTTTTACCTTAGTAGTGACTGTGTGTTGTAGTGTAAGACCTTCCTTAGTAGTAAATGTGTTGTAGTGTTAGGACTTCTGTAGTAGTTAATGTGTGTTGTAATGTTTGGATTTCTGTAGTAGTTAATGTGTGTTGCAATGTCAGGACTAGAACTGCATTATGGAGATTGAACCGTGCCACAATCCATGTGAATACTGCCTTAATTTTTCTATTCACAGCACACTGCACAGCATAAAATGTATTCCTATCCTGAATTGTAAAAGAATTTATGAACAAATGTAATCCATCATCCACAAACCAGCGCTTGTATTGGTCACTTGTATTTGTAAACACATGTTTTTGTCAGTAAAAAAAAAACATGAGTATAAACATTCAGACAGCATTCACAAACATTGTGGCACTTTTCTGTCTCCATACTATGTTTCTTCAAACTGTGGTTAAATCTGAATTGTGTGTGTGTGTGTTCAGGTATGGATACTGGCCCTACAGTTTCTTTACTAAACTGGGGATCCCTGGTCCTAAACCCCTTCCATTCCTTGGCACTATGTTGGAGTACAAGAAGGTTAGTACATGCTGTGCTTGTTAGTAATTATCATTAAATGTCATTAATATATTCAACAAAATATCTCACAGGTTTTACACAGTAGGAAAAAACCTAGAAGGTGAAATCTATTTGATATCTAAATTAAGGACTGAAATGCTGGCAAGATACTAAAATAATAAGATGTAAATTAAGACTGTCACTTGGTTTAGGTTTCCTCTGTCTTCTCTTACCTCCTCCATACATTCTGGAAATAGTTCAGAGAGAGGAGAGTAGTCAACTATACGTGAGAGAAGGGCAACTGTTTGAGACACTTTATAATTTCTGGGTCATGGAAGAGGAGAGAATATTTAATTAATGGTATAATGCATTACCTAGGACACACAAACATTACCTAGGACACACAAACATTACCTAGGACACACCCGCATTATCTAGGACACACCCATAAAGATGACGACGCCCACACTCTTTGGAGCCACACACACAACCAAGGCAGGCACAGTATGACACGCCAAGACATAAATGATGTTCCTTACTCTCATTCTCTCTCCGCAGGGTTTCACTAGATTTGACACAGAGTGCTTTCAGAAGTATGGTAGAATCTGGGGGTGAGTTCAGTTATTGACTGTTCTCGTTGCTAACATTAATTGTTCATTATGTCCTTTAGTTTTATTACATTAATATTATTATTGTTATTATTTTCATTATTATATAGTAATAACAGTTAAGGATAATATGGACAGTAGTAGGACTAATAATACTAATAATATAGTAGTAATACCTAAGGATAATATGAACAGAGGTAGGACTAATATTAATAATAATAATATAGTAATAAAATGTAAGGATATAATGAACAGTAGTAGGGCTAATAACAATAAAAATAAAGTAATAACACTAATTTCAATATTCACAGCAATAAATATATATGTGTATATCTTAGTGTACCCTATAGTATTAATATAAATCACGATAATATTTTTAGTTGTAATGTATGTAGATTAAATGTGTGCTCCGTTGTGTGTTAAAGGATCTATGATGGAAGGCAGCCTGTTCTCTGTACGATGGACAGAACCATGATCAAGACCATCCTCATTAAAGAATGTTACAACAACTTCACCAACCGCAGGGTGAGACACACACACACAAACCCCCACACTCATAAACCCACACACACACACACACCCCACATTCACAAACCCACACACAGCATAGAGTATACTAAAAACAGTTTACTGCATTATGATGGTTTTGTTTTTACATGGATGTAGTTGGATGAAAAGGAGAAAGCTCCTAATGATCCAACTACATTAAAGCACATGATGAAATGTTAAGATGAATGAAATGATTACATTCTTTGTCCACACTCTAGAACTTCCATCTGAATGGGGAACTATATGATGCTTTGTCCACATTCTAGAACTTCCATCTGAATGGGGAACTATATGATGCTTTGTCCACACTCTAGAACTTCCATCTAAGTGGGGAACTATATAATGCTTTGTCCACATTCTAGAACTTCCATCTGAATGGGGAACTATATGATGCTTTGTCCACATTCTAGAACTTCCATCTGAATGGGGAACTATATGATGCTTTGTCCACATTCTAGAACTTCCATCTGAATGTGGAACTATATGATGCTTTGTCCACATTCTAGAACTTCCATCTCAATGGGGAACTATATGATGCTTTGTCCACATTCTAGAACTTCTATCTGAATGGGGAACTATATGATGCTTTGTCCACATTCTAGAACTTCCATCTGAATGGGGAACTATATGATGCTTTGTCCACATTCTAGAACTTCTATCTGGATGGGGAACTATATGATGCTTTGTCCACATTCTAGAACTTCCATCTGAATGTGGAACTATATGATGCTTTGTCCACATTCTAGAACTTCCATCTGAATGGGGAACTATATGATGCTTTGTCCACATTCTAGAACTTCTATCTGAATGTGGAACTATATGATGCTTTGTCCACATTCTAGAACTTCCATCTGAATGGGGAACTATATGATGCTTTGTCCACACTCTAGAACTTCCATCTAAGTGGGGAACTATATAATGCTTTGTCCACATTCTAGAACTTCCATCTGAATGGGGAACTATATGATGCTTTGTCCACATTCTAGAACTTCCATCTGAATGGGGAACTATATGATGCTTTGTCCACATTCTAGAACTTCCATCTGAATGTGGAACTATATGATGCTTTGTCCACATTCTAGAACTTCCATCTCAATGGGGAACTATATGATGCTTTGTCCACATTCTAGAACTTCTATCTGAATGGGGAACTATATGATGCTTTGTCCACATTCTAGAACTTCCATCTGAATGGGGAACTATATGATGCTTTGTCCACATTCTAGAACTTCTATCTGGATGGGGAACTATATGATGCTTTGTCCACATTCTAGAACTTCCATCTGAATGTGGAACTATATGATGCTTTGTCCACATTCTAGAACTTCCATCTGAATGGGGAACTATATGATGCTTTGTCCACATTCTAGAACTTCTATCTGAATGTGGAACTATATGATGCTTTGTCCACATTCTAGAACTTCCATCTGAATGGGGAACTATATGATGCTTTGTCCATTGCCGAGGACGACGCATGGAAAAGAATCCGCAGTGTCCTGTCTCCATCCTTCACCTCTGGAAGACTGAAAGAGGTAGAACCATCCCTCCATCTCTATTCAGTTTTTTGGGGGGCTTTCTAGTTGTAACCCTATATTTCCTCAAATGATTGCTCTTAACTATGGACATGATATAAACATGTAATTGAACTTGTATAACCTTATTATAGAGGTCTTACAAGTGCTATAACCATCTCTGCCTCCTTTAGATGTTTGGTATCATGAAGCAGCATTCTTCTAACCTGCTGAATGGAATGAAGAAGCAGGCAGAAAAAGGCCAGGCTATTGAACTGAAGGAGTGAGTCCTGACCTCTGACCTGTATCCTCTGACCTCTCACCTTTGATGGTTCACTAAAATATATACACACATATGCTTGCAAGGTAGTTGGTGACAGATTTTTTTTAAGGCAAGGTTCACTGTGAATTAATTTTTGTTAAAACATGATGTTTCAGATCATTTGGACCTAATTGTGTTAATTGTGTTTCAGGGTCTTTAGACCTGACTGTATGAACTGTGTTTCAGGTTCTTTGGACCAGACTGTGTTACTGTTTTTGGTTCTTTGGACCTGACTGTATAAACTGTGTTTCAGGTTCTTTGGACCGTACAGTATGGACGTGGTCACCAGCACAGCATTCAGTGTGGATATTGACTCCCTGAACAACCCTTCAGATCCATTTGTCTCCAATGTGAAGAAGATGCTCAAGTTTGACCTGTTCAATCCACTTTTTCTCCTTGTTGGTGAGATGACACAAACCAACACATATGTTGGCACCGCACAAATGCACACTGATTCACACTGATTCACACTGATGCAAACTGATTCACACTGATTCACACTGATTCACACTGATTCACACTGATTCACACTGATTCACACTGATGCACCATGTTCAACTTTTTAATCAAGTATTGCCTCAAAGTGTATGTTAATTTCCCATCATACGTATGGGTGAGTGAAGCAGTATTAAATATTTTAGTGGTATTCTAAAAAAGGAGGATAATGTATGAAATGTTTGATTTCTAAATGGTGAACCCATATAAACAAAGATGCTCATATAAATGCTGAGAACCTAGACTGTAATATTGTAATAATTGCTTGATTTCAAACATAACATTCTAAACTTTAGAGCCCAAAGGGGGAGAAAGGTAAATCTTCCAGAGCTCACAGAGAGTCAGTTAGGTTAGTTAAGTCTGTTCCAACACTCACAGAGAGTCAGTTAGGTTAGTTAAGTCTGTTCCAAAACTCACAGAGAGTCAGTTAGGTTAGTTAAGTCTGTTCCAATACTCACAGAGAATCAGTTAGGTTAGTTAAGTCTGTTCCAATACTCACAGAGAATCAGTTAGGTTAGGAGAGTTCATTGGTTAGTCCAATGCAACTTGTCTTCCCTCCTCCAGCATTATTCCCCTTCACGGGTCCTGTCATGGAGAAGATGAAGTTTTCATTCTTCCCTGTGGAGGTGACAGACTTCTTTTATGCCTCCCTGGCCAAGATCAAATCTGGACGGGGCACTGGGAACACCAATGTAAATACTTTTCAATGATGTACATATTTAAATATATTTACTGTTATGACAATGTATTTGTACATTTGTATTTATACTGGATTATTCTGTGTGTCCAGGATACACTTTAATGTTTAGATTTAAAAAAATCTAACTATTCATGATTGGCAATGTTCAAAGTCTATAACAATATTAGTTAAATGTCTGTGTTTATTTAATTTTAACAAATGGGTCTCTCATTGGAAGGAGCTTAATGAAATAGCCCAAATGATGTTCAGTGAATGATCACAGAACCATCTATGGATGGAATCAAAAAATATTGACAGTAGCAACAACTACTTCATCTGACCAGCACAACTGGTGCTGCATAAAAACATGCCTAGTTACATAAACTAACAATTATCTTGTATGAACAACAACCTATAATTTGAATAACCTAGTAAATTCTTTAAAATTATCAGCATCATTAGATCTGGTGCCTTGGTTCTGGTTGCGTTGGTTGTATTTAGAAGATATTGAGTCTGTTGATTTTGTGAGTTAATAATGTATACCTAATTCTTTCTCTTACCAGGGTCGTGTGGATTTCTTACAGCTGATGATCGACTCTCAGAAAGACAGCAAAACAAAGACAGGAGAAGAACAGAATAAAGGTGCATTAAACACAGTGTATTTTGTCATCTCTCACTTTGTCTCCCTTCTAATTTCATTCTATCTACTGAAATCTCTCTCCCTCACCTCAGGACTGAGTGATCATGAGATCTTGTCTCAGGCCATGATCTTTATCTTCGCTGGCTATGAGACAACCAGCAGCACAATGAGTTTCCTGGCCTATAACCTGGCTGTTAATCCTCATGTCATGACCAAACTGCAGGAGGAGATAGATACTGTGTTCCCCAACAAGGTAAAGCACACACACATGAGGTCCCCATGAGGCAAAAGTCAATTTCCGGCTCAGGGTTTAGGTTTAGGGTCAAACTTAGGGTTAGAGTCAAACTTAGGTTTAGGGTCAAACTCATTTTAGAGTCGGGGGTTTCTTTAAGGTCCAGGTGTTGTTGGTTAAGTTTAAGGTTAAGGTTAGGCATTACATCTAGGTAAAGTTTAGGCATAAATGTTACTTTATTGAGGTTAAGGTTAGAGTTAAGTTTAGGGTTAGGTTAAGTTTAGGGTTAGGGGTAGGTTTAGGCTTAAGATTAGGGCAAGGGAGCATGCCATTTCTATTTTCTGGTCCCCATGAGGATAGCTGTACAAACTTGTCTGTGTGTGTGTGTGCAGGCTCCCATCCAGTATGAGGCTCTGATGCAGATGGAGTATCTGGACAGTGTGTTGAATGAGTCTCTGAGACTATACCCCATCGCCGCCCGTCTGGAGAGGGTCACCAAGAAGACGGTTGAGATCAATGGTATCATCATCCCTAAAGATTGTGTTGTATTAGTCCCCACCTGGACTCTCCACCGTGACCCTGAGATCTGGTCCGACCCTGAGGAGTTCAAACCTGAAAGGTACCAGTCTGACCCAAAACCTCAATACTACCATAACACAAATACAACCCCAATTATACCCCACTATAACTACAACAGAATAGATCCACAATACAACCAAAATACAATGTGAGCTAATCCCCAATACACCACAGTATAACCACTGTGTCATCATGCTGGTGATACATGATGACACCATAATGACATCACCTCCATGACATGCACAGTACTCCAACTAGCTACATCTTAGAACCGTAGTGTAGCTCAATTCTCCACCTATTGCGTTGCACAGGACCATAACACAACAACAAGAGTACTACTTTACCAAAACAATTAAATTAAATAAATCCCTGAACTACAATCACAAGTCAACTCCAATATAATGTTTAATGTGTCTGAACAACAACAAAACAACTATAATAAATGTATAATGTGTCTGAATAACAACCACAAAACAATTATAATATGTGTCTGAACTACAACAACAAAACAACTATAATATTATGTGTCTGAATGACAACCACAAAACAACTATAATATGATGTCTGAATGACAACCACAAAACAACTATAATATGATGTGTCTGAATGACAACCACAAAACAACTATAATATAATGTGTCTGAATGACAACCACAAAACAACTATAATATGACGTTTCTGACCTCTCTGTCAGGTTCAGTAAGGAGAACAAGGAGTCTATTGACCCGTACTCTTACATGCCGTTTGGGGCGGGGCCCAGGAACTGTATCGGGATGCGTTTTGCCCTGATCATGATCAAACTGGCCATGGTGGAGATCCTACAGAGTTACACCTTCACCGCCTGTGATGAGACCCAGGTGAGACACACACCTGTCCAGGTGAGACACAGGCTGATCTCTCTGTGAAAAGACCCAGGTGAGACACACACACTTGTCCAGGTGAGACACGGACGGATCTCTCTGTGACGAGACCTAGGTGAGACAAAAACCTGTCCAGGTGAGACACAGGCTCATCTCTCTTGATGACTGCTTGTTGTTGTGATCACATGACCAACAGTGTCACCAGGAGGGATGAGCCAATGGAATTGAAAATCTAATCCACTGAACAGTTTTGAAGTGTAGGACACCAAATTCAACCGCATCCTAACAACTAATGGCATAATGTTATTGTGTCATGTCATGATGTCATGTTATTCTCCGTAGATCCCACTGGAGATGGACATCCAGGGTCTGCTGATGCCAAAACAACCAATCAAACTGAAGCTGGAACCCCGTAATGCCCCTAGCAACACTGGCTCAACAGCAGCATAATCAATTACCTGTCATGACCCTACCCTGTCATTACCCTTCCCTGACATACTCTATGCTGTCATTACTCTACCCTCAAATACCATACCCTGGCATACACTACCCGGTTATTACCATACCCTGCCATTACCCTACACTGTCATTACCCTTCTTTGAATACCCTATGCTGTCATTATCCTTCCCTGACATACTCTATGCTGTCATTACCCTTCCCTGACATACCATATGCTGCAATGACCCTACGCTGTCATTACCCTTCCCTGACATACCCTACGCTGCCATTACCCTATGCTGTCATTACCCTTCCCTGACATACCCTATGCTGCCATTACCCTACACTGTCATTACCCTTCCCTGACATACCCTATGCTGCCATTACCCTTCCCAGACATACCCTATGCTGACATTACCCTACACTGTCATTACCCTTCCCTGACATACCCTATGCTGCCATTACCTTACACTGTCATTACCCTTCCCTGACATACCCTATGCTGTCATTACCCTTCCCAGACATACCCTATGCTGACATTACCCTACCATATCATTACCCCTCCCTGACATACCCTATGCTGCCATTACCCTACCATATCATTACCCCTCCCTGACATACACTATGCTATCATTACCATACCCTACCCTGTCATTATTCTACCCATGCATACCCTACCTTTTCATTACCCTACCCTCTCATTACCCTGTAGTAATGCAACATGTGGTACCCATTTTTGGAACAGCCTGCAACAAGTCTTTGCACCACAAAAACCTATTTGCCAGTTGGTCAGCTGAGGACCCTGTGTGCTTTGTCTTTAATGACAATTGGTCAGCTGAGGACCCTGTGTGCTTTGTCTTTAATGCCAATTGGAACTGTTTTTTGATTTATTTCTGTGACTGTGTGATGTGGAGATTGCTTTGTTTAAAGTGTTTTAAGGATTCAATTTATTTTAATTTGTAGTAGTTATTGTAACTGTGTTGATGTGCTCAGGTCAATGTAGTGGATGATACCCTAATCTCAGTGTTTAAAACTGAATCAAGGAGCAATAAAAAATAAATACACTCTTCACACTTGCTGAGTTGGCACTCATTTAATTTGTATGTAAGCATTCTGTTATTGTTAGTTGACTGAGATACTTGGTCAGCGGTCAGGTACTCTAACGTCTAGGCCATCCTGTAAATCCCTGTGTTATTGTTAGTTGACGGAGATATTTGGTCAGCGGTCAGGTACTCTAACGTCTAGGCCATCCTGTAAATCCCTGTGTTACTGTTAGTTGACTGAGATACTTGGTCAGCGGTCAGGTACTCTAACGTCTAGGCCATCCTGTAAATCCCTGTGTTATTGTTAGTTGACTGAGATACTTGGTCAGTGGTCAGGTACTCTAACGTCTAGGCCATCCTGTAAATCCCTGTGTTACTGTTAGTTGACTGAGATACTTGGTCAGCGGTCAGGTACTCTAACGTCTAGGCCATCCTGTAAATCCCTGTGTTATTGTTAGTTGACTGAGATACTTGGTCAGCGGTCAGGTACTCTAACGTCTAGGCCATCCTGTAAATCCCTGTGTTATTGTTAGTTGACTGAGATACTTGGTCAGTGGTCAGGTACTCTAACGTCTAGGCCATCCTGTAAATCCCTGTGTTATTGTTAGTTGACTGAGATACTTGGTCAGCGGTCAGGTACTCTAACGTCTAGGCCATCCTGTAAATCCCTGTGTTATTGTTAGTTGACTGAGATACTTGGTCAGCGGTCAGGTACTCTAACGTCTAGGCCATCCTGTAAATCCCTGTGTTATTGTTAGTTGACTGAGATACTTGGTCAGCGGTCAGGTACTCTAACGTCTAGGCCATCCTGTAAATCCCTGTGTTATTGTTAGTTGACTGAGATACTTGGTCAGCGGTCAGGTACTCTAACGTCTAGGCCATCCTGTAAATCCCTGTGTTATTGTTAGTTGACTGAGATACTTGGTCAGTGGTCAGGTACTCTAACGTCTAGGCCAGGGGTGTCAAACCGGTTCCACGGAGGGCCGAGTGTCTGCAGGTCTTTGGGTTTTCCTTTAAATTGGTTCCCAGGTCAGACCTGAACAACCAGGTGGGGATAGAAATTAACCAATTAGTGAACTAATTAATCAATCAAGTACAAGGTGAGAGCGAAAACCTGCAGACACTCGGCCCTCCGTGGAACCGGTTTGACACCTGTGGTCTAGGCCATCCTGTAAATCCCTGTGTTATTGTTAGTTGACTGAGATACTTGGTCAGCGGTCAGGTACTCTAACGTCTAGGCCATCCTGTAAATCCCTGTGTTATTGTTAGTTGACTGAGATACTTGGTCAGCGGTCAGGTACTCTAACGTCTAGGCCATCCTGTAAATCCCTGTGTTATTGTTAGTTGACTGAGATATTTGGTCAGCGGTCAGGTACTCTAACGTCTAGAGTACCTGACCGCTGGTGAATTAATATGACAGGTTATGGTTGTTAGGTTAGGAGAGTTAATATGAGAGGTTATGGTTGTTATGTTAGGAGAGTTAATATGAGAGGTTATGGTTGTTAGGTTAGGAGAGTTAATATGAGAGGTTATGGTTGTTAGGTTAGGAGAGTTAATATGAGAGGTTATGGTAGTTAGGTTAGGAGAGTTAATATGAGAGGTTATGGTTGTTAGGTTAGGAGAGTTAATATGAGAGGTTATGGTAGTTAGGTTAGGAGAGTTAATATGAGAGGTTATGGTTGTTATGTTAGGAGAGTTAATATGAGAGGTTATGGTTGTTAGGTTAGGAGAGTTAATATGAGAGGTTATGGTTGTTAGGTTAGGAGAGTTAATATGAGAGGTTATGGTTGTTATGTTAGGAGAGTTAATATGAGAGGTTATGGTAGTTAGGTTAGGAGAGTTAATATGAGAGGTTATGGTTGTTATGTTAGGAGAGTTAATATGAGAGGTTATGGTTGTTAGGTTAGGAGAGTTAATATGAGAGGTTATGGTTGTTAGGTTAGGAGAGTTAATATGAGAGGTTATGGTTGTTATGTTAGGAGAGTTAATATGAGAGGTTATGGTTGTTAGGTTAGGAGAGTTAATATGAGAGGTTATGGTAGTTAGGTTAGGAGAGTTAATATGAGAGGTTATGGTTGTTAGGTTAGGAGAGTTAATATGAGAGGTTATGGTAGTTAGGTTAGGAGAGTTAATATGAGAGGTTATGGTTGTTATGTTAGGAGAGTTAATATGAGAGGTTATGGTTGTTAGGTTAGGAGAGTTAATATGAGAGGTTATGGTAGTTAGGTTAGGAGAGTTAATATGAGAGGTTATGGTTGTTATGTTAGGAGAGTTAATATGAGAGGTTATGGTAGTTAGGTTAGGAGAGTTAATATGAGAGGTTATGGTTGTTATGTTAGGAGAGTTAATATGAGAGGTTATGGTTGTTAGGTTAGGAGAGTTAATATGAGAGGTTATGGTAGTTAGGTTAGGAGAGTTAATATGAGAGGTTATGGTTGTTATGTTAGGAGAGTTAATATGAGAGGTTATGGTAGTTAGGTTAGGAGAGTTAATATGAGAGGTTATGGTAGTTAGGTTAGGAGAGTTAATGACACTATGGAAATAAAGGATTTGCTTGCCTTGGTACTATTCGTAATTTTTATGGACAGAATTTCTAGGCGCAGCCAGGGGCCGGAGGGGGTCAGGTTTGGGGACCACACAATTTCGTCTCTGCTTTTTGCAGATGATGTTGTCGTGTTGGCCCCTTCTAACCAGGACCTTCAGCATGCGCTGGGACGGTTTGCAGCCGAGTGTGAAGCGGTGGGGATGAAAATCAGTACCTCCAAATCCGAGGCCATGGTCCTCAGTCGGAAAAGGGTGGCTTGCCCGCTTCAGGTTGGTGGAGAGTGCCTGCCTCAAGTGGAGGAGTTTAAGTATCTAGGGGTCTTGTTCACGAGTGAGGGAAGGATGGAACGGGAGATTGACAGACGGATCGGTGCAGCTTCTGCAGTAATGCAGTCGATGTATCGGTCTGTCGTGGTGAAGAAAGAGCTGAGCCGCAAGGCGAAGCTCTCGATTTACCAGTCAATCTACGTTCCTACTCTCACCTATGGTCATGAGCTTTGGGTCATGACCGAAAGGACAAGATCCCGGATACAGGCGGCCGAAATGAGCTTTCTCCGCAGGGTGGCTGGGAGATCCCTTAGAGATAGGGTGAGAAGCTCGGTCACCCGGGAGGAGCTCAGAGTAGAGCCGCTGCTCCTCCACATCGAGAGGGGTCAGCTGAGGTGGCTTGGGCATCTGTTTCGGATGCCTCCGGAACGCCTTCCTGGGAAGGTGTTCCGGTCCCGTCCCACCGGGAGGAGACCTCGGGGAAGACCTAGGACATGCTGGAGGGACTATGTCTCCCGGCTGGCCTGGGAACGCCTCGGTGTCCCCCCGGAAGAGCTAGAGGAAGTGTCTGGGGAGAGGGAAGTCTGGGCATCCCTGCTTAGACTGCTGCCCCCGCGACCCGGCCCCGGATAAGCAGAAGAAGATGGTATGGTATGGTACTATTCACACATTTGGTAGTATTTCTATGAAAAAATACAATAGATCATAAAAAACTTTTTTTTTTTTTTTACTCGATGTCCATTTGACACTGAGTTATTACAAACAAGATCAGTGTGCCACCTAAACAGAGACCTAGACAGGAACCCCAACCCTCGACTGAACTGAGATCCCCCACAACCCTCCACTGAACTGAGATCCCACAACCCTCCACTGAACTGAGATCAACATTTTAGGCAATACAGTAGTTAGAGTTTATTAACTATATTGACCTTGCATTGCAAGTGATGTGACTGACGTGAGTCCTTGAAATGGATGACTGAAGCTTCCGTTGAGCCAATGCAACTTCATTGCGGTAATCATTATTTGACCTGTTAATGATTTCAACCAGTAGGTGTCCTCAGTGAGCGCTGTCAAGACGAGGCATCGAGAAATGAATCTTTTAGCCAAGCCATGTCCTGGAAAGCTTAATTGATTCAACAAGGCCTTGTTTGGCCATCACTACTGAGCAGAACTGGGCAGGCTGAACAGGGAGCTGACAAGACCGGTGAAAACAATAATGACAGAAGCACAAGTGCAGTGCCTTCCAGAATTGTTTTACTTTTAACAAGCAAATTCACACTTATTAACTCAGTCACGTTTGTCCAGCTAGGTCAGGAGTCATGTTGGTTCAGCTAGATCAGGAGTCATGTTGGTTCAGCTAGATCAGGAGTCATGTTGGTTCAGCTAGATCAGGAGTCACGTTGGTTCAGCTAGGTCAGGAGTCACATTGGTCCAGTTGGGTTCAGAGTCACGTTGATCCAGTTGGGTCAGGAGTCACGTTGGTCCAGTTGGGTTCAGAGTCACGTTGGTCCAGTTGGGTCAGGAGTCACGTTGGTCCAGTTGGGTCCGGAGTCCTGTTGGTCCAGTTGGGTCCGGAGTCCTGTTGGTCCAGTTGGGTCCGGAGTCCTGTTGGTCCAGCTACAGCTACAGGATACTACAGGATACTTAAGGATAATACAGAGTACTATAAGTTACTTCAGTGTACTGTACGGAACATCAGGGTTCTATGGGGTACTAGAGATTACTCCAAAGTACTACAAGGTACGTTGGGGTACTACAGAGTAATTCAGGGTAATACAGAGTATGTCAGGGTACTTCTGGGTACTACAGAGTAATTCAGGGTAATACAGAGTATGTCAGGGTACTTCCGGGTACTACAGAATAATTCAGGGTAACACATAATATGTCAGGGTACTTCCGGGTACTACAGTGTCCTACAGGGTAATGACCTATTCAAGCTGTAGTTACATTGTGTTTGGAGTCAAAGAGGTGGTGGGTTTGTTTCTTGAGGTGTTGCTACGGGGTTCCAGCTTCAGTTTGATTGGTTGTTTTGGCATCAGCAGACCCTGGATGTCCATCTCCAACGGGATCTATGTGGAAATACATGACATATCATGATATGACACAATAACATGACATATCAGACCCTGGATGTCAATCTCCAACGGGATCTATGGAGAAATACATGACATATCATGACATGACACAATAACATGACATATCAGACCCTGGATGTCCATCTCCAATGGGATCGATGGAGAAAAACATGACATATCATGACATGACACAATAACATGACATATCAGACCCTGGATGTCCATCTCCAATGGGATGGATGGAGAAAAACATGACATATCATGACATGACACAATAACATGACATATCAGACCCTGGATGTCCATCTCCAATGGGATCGATGGAGAAAAACATGACATATCATGACATGACACAATAACATGACATATCAGACCCTGGATGTCCATCTCCAACAGGATCTATGGAGAAAAACATGACATGACACAATAATGTGACACATGACATACCCTGATATGACACAATAATGTGACACATGACATACCCTGATATGACACAATAATGTGACACATGACATACCCTGATATGACACAATAATGTGACACATGACATACCCTGATATGACACAATAATGTGACACATGACATACCCTGATATGACACAATAATGTGACACATGACATACCCTGATATGACACAATAATGTGACACATGACATACCCTGATATGACACAATAATGTGACACATGACATACCCTGATATGACACAATAATGTGACACATGACATACCCTGATATGACACAATAATGTGACACATGACATACCCTGATATGACACAATAACAGGGCAAAACCACACAAGAAGAGAAATGTTGTCTGTGCTAAAGCAGGTGCAATCCTTGATAAAAAATAATTAATGACATCATCACGTGATGTCGTCTTAATTTGTTCCACCTGGACAGGTGTGTGTCTCACCTGGGTCTTGTTACAGAGAGATCAGCCTGTGTCTCACCTGGACAGGTGTGTGTCTCACCTGGACAGGTGTGTGTCTCACCTGGACAGGTGTGTGTCTCACCTGGACAGGTGTGTGTCTCACCTGGGTCTCCTCACAGGCGGTGAAGGTGTAACTCTGTAGGATCTCCACCATGGCCAGTTTGATCATGATCAGGGCAAAACGCATCCCGATACAGTTCCTGGGCCCCGCCCCAAACGGCATGTAAGAGTACGGGTCAATAGACTCCTTGTTCTCCTTACTGAACCTGACAGAGAGGTCAGAAACAACATATTATAGTTGTTTTGTGTTTGTCATTCAGACACGTTATATTATAGTTGTTTTGTGGTTGTCATTCAGACACATATTATAGTTGTTTTGTGGTTGTCATTCAGACACATTATACATAATATTATAGTTGTTTTATGATTGTAGTTCACATTACAGTATACATTATATTATAGTTGTTTTATGATTGTAGTTCATACACATTATACATTATATTATAGTTGTTGTATGATTGTAGTTCACATTACAGTTTACATCATATTATAGTTGTTGTATGATTGTAGTTCATACACATTATACATTATATTATAGTTGTTGTATGATTGTAGTTCACATTACAGTATACATTATATTATAGTTGTTTTATGATTGTAGTTCATACACATTATACATTATATTATAGTTGTTGTATGATTGTAGTTCATACACATTATACATTATATTATAGTTGTTGTATGATTGTAGTTCACATTACAGTATACATTATATTATAGTTGTTTTGTGGCTGCAGTTCAGACACAAAATATTATAGATGTATTGTGGTTGTAATGTGGTGAAGCTTTGGCTATGGTTCAATCAGTACCTTTCAGGTTTGAACTCCTCAGGGTCGGACCAGATCTCAGGGTCACGGTGGAGAGTCCAGGTGGGGACTAATACAACACAATCTTTAGGGATGATGATACCATTGATCTCAACCGTCTTCTTGGCGACCCTCTCCAGACGTGGGGCGATGGGGTATAGTCTCAGAGACTCATTCAACACACTGTCCAGATACTCCATCTGCATCAGAGCCTCATACTGGATGGGAGCCTGCACACACACACACACACATCAGCACCTCCACACTGCATGTGTGTGTGTGTGTAATGTGTGTGGGGTGTGTGTCCGTCACCTTGTTGGGGAACACAGTATCTATCTCCTCCTGCAGTTTGGTCATGACATGAGGATTCGTAGCCAGGTTATAGGCCAGGAAACTCAACGTGCTGCTGGTGGTCTCATAGCCAGCGAAGATAAAGATCATGGCTTGAGACAAGATCTCATGATCACTCAGTCCTGGGGAAAGATGAAGAGAGATAGAGATCAAGACAGATCAATGGAGAGAGTGTTTACAACAATAGTTTACACGTCTGATTTAAACAGTAGTTCACAGGTGTATTTATAAAAGTAGTTTACAGGTGTGTGTTTGTAACAGTAGTTTACAGGTTGGTGTTTATAACAGTAGTTTACAAGTGTGTTTATAACAGATTTTACAGGTGTGTTTGTTTAACAGTAATGTACAGGCATGTATTAATAACAGTAGTTTACTTGTGTGTTTGGGCACCTTTATTCTGTTCTTCTCCTGTCTTTGTTTTGCTGTCTTTCTGAGAGTCGATCATCAGCTGTAAGAAATCCACACGACCCTGGAAGAAGAAAGAAATGTTATTGGTCAGAGACATCCGAAGATTCTACTGGATATCATCCAATCACAGCCAACAGATTCCACTGCAGCGCTGACATCTGGTTTACAATAACAAAAAACATATAATATTTCATATATATACATATGAAAACATATTCAATTCTAAATATAGATATTTTGGTCTGAAAAATGTTTCCTATATGAATACAATTTCGAATTTAAAAATAGCAGTTCCTGCTGGTAAGAATCTTGTTGGGTCATTTCTTAAGGTTATTTGTATTAATTTTGGAAAATTTTCTTTGATAATATATGAATCTGTATAAACATATGTATATTGAGTTCCGAAAATACAAAACTAGTCAAATAGATGTAATATGAATACAAATGTACAGATAAAAATAGAAATAAAAAACATATTAAATAAAATGAATAAATATATTTACGATTGTGTTCTCTCTGCCTCGTTCAGATTTGATCTTGGCCAGTGAGGCGTAAAAGAAGTTCAATACCTCCGCCGGGAAAAATGAAAAATTCAACATCTGACAGATAGGAGCCATGAAAGGGAAAAATACTGAAAGAGGAGAGAGGAGGAGTAAAGAAGAAATGGGAAGAGGAGGGGATTGGAGAGGAGGAGTAAAGAAGAGATGGGAAGAGGAGGGGATTGGAGAGGAGGAGTAAAGAAGAGATGGGAAGAGGAGGGGATTGGAGAGGAGGAGTAAAGAAGGGAGATTAGAAGAGGGAGGAAGGTGAGGAGCAGAGGGGAAGAAGAGGAATGGTGGATGTTATGTAAACTACAGGAATCATTTATACTGATGAGCCTGAAAGATGATGAGCATTAAATACAAAACACTGGTTATGAGAAATATCTGATGTTGAGAATGTGGAAACTGCAGGTGTATCTCAAAAAATGTATCCCGGACAATTTTTCTGTCAGTTTTGGCTGAAATCTTTCTTGGCTCAATATCTAGCCTGCTCAGTGCATCCACATGAGAGATAACAAACTCATTGACTATTTATACATAGACACTAATTGCAATTTAAAAAGCCACAGGTGTGGGAAAGTCACCTTTAATTGCCATTTTCACCTGTGTGTGTCACCTTGTGTGTCTGTAACAAGGCCAAACATTCAAGGGTATGTAAACCTTTGATCAGGGCCATTTGGGGGATTTCTGTTATCATTATGATTTAAAAAGGAACCAAACAACCATGTGATAATACATGCCTTCATATGATCACTATCCTTAAGTAAAATAATTATTTTTTGCATGATCAGTCATATTTTCAAAATAAATGCCAACATTTCACAATTTCTGCCAGGGTATGCTAACTTATGAGCACAACTGTAGGTGTCAGAAATTATAAATTACAGCTGTATTGACATTGTAATATTGTAGGTACATATGAGTAGCTCTGATAGCTAACACAGAATTCTGTGCTCATGCTGTGTTTTGTCTACCAGCCACGGCCTGTGCTTAGCCTTTAGCAATTGGCCTATTTCAAACACTAGATGCTAAGTGCAACCTCTAAGCCAATCAGAAAACGGGAGACCATAACTCTAATATAACGAGGGAGTCAGTGGTGGGGGCTTTGTGTTTCTTGCTCGTGTGCAAAATTCAACTTCTACATAACATTTACTGCTGAGAACACCCAGCGGGAATGGAATTGTTATTATTGGGACTCCTCTGAGAGAGGTGTAACTTTCTTGAAAAAGCATCAGGTTTCCCTCCATCTGTCCTGAGAAGTGCTCCAGTTCCTGACAAGGAGAAACATCCCCAGGACATGATGCTACCATTCTTCACATTAAGGATGGTGATCTTTGGGAGCTGTGTTGGGCCACAAAAGGCTTTTCAACCAGTGGCCAAAAATCACAGAATGCATCCATATGTATTACACATGCTGGACAATAAAATTGTCGCTCATTAACATAACCCCAAACTCATAACATAGACCTTAAACATAAACCTTTTTTCTCATTGTTATCAAGGATACCAATCATTTTAATTGGTTATTACTTGTGATGTGATTAAATGATATGACTTGTGTGTGACTGTATGTGCGATCTCACTGATGAAAAACAAGAGTGGGCTGAACAGGTCAAACTTAAGCATCTTCTTGATGTTGGACACAAAGGGATCTGAAGGGTTGTTCAGGGAATCAATGTTCACACTGAATGCTGTGCTGGTGACCACGTCCATACTGTACGGTCCAAAGAACCTGAAACACAGTTTATACAGTCAGGTTCAAAGACCCTGAAACATAGTTTACACCTTCAAATCTAAAGAACCTGAAACAGTTTATGCAGTCAGGTCCAAAGAACCTGAAACACAGTTCATACAGTCAGGTCTAAAGAACCTGAAGCACAGTTTATACAGTCAGGTCTGAAAAACCTAATGAACACAATGTTTTTTCAAAAGAGGTCAAAATTATATGGACCCTTGCAGGCATATGTGTGTATATTAAAATCCAAAGTAATAGAAGAGACTTGAATGGTGAGAGGTCAAAGGTCAGGACTCACTCTTTGAGTTCAATCGCCAGGCCATTTTCTGCCTTTTTCTTCATTCCATTCAACAGGTTAGAAGAATGCTGCTTCATGATGCCAAACATCTTGTGGAGACATAGATGATTTACAAAACCTAACATATTTACAAAAATTTATGACAAGTTTACACAGTTTATATTACATGTTTATAATATTTTCATGGTTTGAAGAGCCTATAACAAGTTAAGGAAAATAAGGTTACAAGTTGAGAAGAGAGCCTAAATAAAAAGGAGAGGGATGGAGCTATAGTTCTGCCTATTTCAATCTTCCAGAGGGGAAAGGAATCTGATAAAAACAGAACAAAATGGAGGGATAGTTCTACCTCTTTCAGTCTTCCAGTGGTGAAGGACGGGGACAGGACACTGCGGATTCTTTTCCATGTGTCGTCCTCTGCAACAGTCAGCCCATCATACAACTCTCCATTCATTTGGAAGTTCTACAATGATAGGTACAATAAATACATGTTTTGTTATTGATAGCTGTATTATTGATGCACTGTATCTTTTTGATTGCCTTTAGAAACTCTCCATCTCCGTTAATTCATTTCCAGATTCTGCTGTCAGAGTGTCAGGCTTTTAAATGATTATCGTTTCTCCTCTACTAATCTAGTAGTCCACACTTAAGAGTGTTTTATATTATTACTCTGAAATTAAATGTATATATTGACAATTCACAATGTATATCACTGCTCTCTGTGTTTGCAAATAATATTTGTTTATTCTTTTTACTTCAAATCTTACCTCACATTATTAGCATTTTTCTGTATGTATTTATGACTTGTAGCTACTTGTTGCTAGAGGGCCTGCATTTCACTGTGGGCCAGCTGTTTTATCCATGTGACAAATACAATTTGATTTCAGTCTGTGCTTCAGATTGTTGTCATGGTTCTTAATTTAATCTTTCTTGCAAAAAACAGCAGGTTTTCTTTAAATTGCAATATTCATACTCCCTTCTATCCTGAAGAGTGCTCTGACGTTGAGAAACATCCCCATGACATGATGCTGACACCACCATTCTTCACAGTGGGGATGTAAATCTTTGGGAGTTGTGCTAGGCTGCACATTGGAGTTAGATATGAACTTATTTTATCACTGGGTTTTTTGAGCATACTTCAAAAACAGGATTTATGCTGAGCAATGACCATGAAAGGATTTAGCCATGATATCTGCCTGTCTGTGTGTGTGTGTGTATGTGTGTGTTGGTGTGTTTGTGAGTGTGTGTGTCTCACCCTGCGGTTGGTGAAGATGTTGTAACATTCTTTAATGAGGATGGTCTTGATCATGGTTCTGTCCATCGTACAGAGAACAGGCTGTCTTCCATCATAGATCCTTTAACAGACATAATTATTATTCATACTACTTTTACTATCACCACTACTACTACTACCACTACTACTACCACAACCACTACTACTACCACTACTACTACTACTACCACTACCACAACCACTACTACTACTACTACTATTACCACTACCACCACTAATACTACCACTACCACTAAAAATACTACTACTACTACCACTACCACTACTAATACTACTACTACCACTACAATCACTAATATTACTACCACCACTACCACCACTAATACTACCACTACTACTACTACTACCCCTACTACCACCACTACCACTACTACTACCACTACCACCTCTAATACTACCACTACTACTACTACCACCACCACTACTACTATTACTACTACCACTACTACTACTACTACCACTACCATCATTAATACTACCACTACTACTACCCATACTAATACTACTATCACTACCACTACTACTAATACCACTATTACTATTTATACTACTACCACCACTACCCCTACTACTACCACCACCACCACCACCACCACCACCACTATCACTACCAACACTACTACTAATACCACTACTACTACTACTACTACCACCACTATCTACATGTAATACTACAACTCCCAATACAACTACTACTGCTGCTACTATTACTACTAGTAATACAACTACTAATGTATATATATATATATATATATATATATATATATGTCATTATTTACAGTAACTTGAATTGTCTGCATAAATAAATGTAAAATAAAACAATTGACTGTAAAATTATAGCCAGAGCAGGTGATGATGGGGAATAGTGAAATATTAAGTCCTCTGGTTACTAAACAATATAACTGAACTCACCCCCAGATTCTCCCATACTTCTGAAAGCACTCTGAGTCAAAGTTAAAGAAACCCTGTGGTGAGAGAGCAGGATTAAAATTATAACTGTGTAAAACGTGTGAGAAATCATTTGTGTAATGACAATATTTACGAATACACACTGCATGTACTAACCTTCTTGTACTCCATCATAGTGCCAACGAAAGGAAGGGGTTTAGGACCAGGGATCCCCAGTTTAGTGAAATAACCATAGGGCCAGTATCCATACCTGAACACACACATCACAGAGTTAATGAGGTGGAACACACACCTCAGAGTTAATGAGGTGGAACACACACCCCAGAGTTAATGAGGTGGAACACACACCCCAGAGTTAATGAGGTGGAACACACACCTCAGAGTTAATGAGGCGGAACACACACCCCAGAGTTAATGAGGCGGAACACACACCCCAGAGTTAATGAGGTGGAACACACACCCCAGAGTTAATGAGGTGGAACACACACCTCAGAGTTAATGAGGTGGAACACACACCCCAGAGTTAATGAGGTGGAACACACACCCCAGAGTTAATGAGGTGGAACACACACCTCAGAGTTAATGAGGTGGAACACACACCCCTGAGTTAATGAGGTGGAACACACACCCCAGAGTTAATGAGGTGGAACACACACCCCAGAGTTAATGAGGTGGAACACACACCCCTGAGTTAATGAGGTGGAACACACACCCCAAACATCCAAGTCCAAACACTAAAACACACATTAACTTCTACAGAAATCCAAACACTACAACACACATTAACTACTACAGAAATCCAAACACTACAACACTCATTAACTACTACAGACATCCTAACATTACAACACACATTAACTACTACAGAAATCCAAATATTATAACACACATTAACTACTACAAAAGTCCTAACACTACAACACACATTAACTACTACAGACAGCCTATCATTACAACACACATTAACTACTACAGACATCCTAACATTACAACAAACATTAACTACTACAGACGTCCTAACACTACAACACACAGTTACTACTAAAGGGAAGTTCTTACACTACAACACACAGTTACTACTAAAGGGAAGTTCTTACACTACAACACACAGTTACTACTAAAGGGAAGTTCTTACACTACAACACACAGTTACTACTAAAGGGAAGTTCTTACACTACAATCAGGGTGATCAGCAGGACCAGAAGGGTCCAGGTTTCAGCTGAGAAATACGGTAGAAAACTCCTCATCTCTCCTGCAGTTCGGCTCGCTGCTCCTCCTGTAAACAAAGGCTCAGTTTTATCTCCGGTTCTCGTTTACTTGTTCTTCTAACAACGTTCTGACAGTCTTTCTTGTTCTGACAACGTTCTGACAGTCTTTCTTGTTCTGACAACGTACTGACAGTCTTTCCTTTCTGTGATACAACACACTAACAGTATTTCCTGTTTGTGATTCCTCCCAAGAGAGAGTAGGAGGGGCCTGGATCCCAAGTAGCACTCTATTCTCTATTTAGTGACTTTGAAGCTCTATTCCCTATTTAGTCTATTCCCTATTTAGTTTATTCCCTATTTAGTCTATTCCCTATTTAGTCCCACTGGGCTCTGGTCTACAGTGGTGCACTATGTTGGCATTTGGGACATAGAATGAGAGAGGTTGTGAAAGGAGGAAGGAGGCAGGGGGGAGGGGTTTGTTTGTATATTTTCTTCAAAGAAAATATCTATTTGTTTTCACTTAGGTATTGTTGGTTACAAGATCTTATTAAAGGAATGTCTGACCGTTATCTTGATTAGTTTTGATTTAAGCCTTTGCATAAAAAAAAGCTGCATTTTCAAAGGGTGTAGAGCAGAGGTCTTTAAATTGGTTCCCAGTTCAGACCTAAACAACCAGGTGGGGGTAGAAACAAACCAATTAGTGACCTAATTAGTCAGTTAAGTACAAGGAGAGAGTGAAAACCTGCAGACACTCTGCCCTCCATGGAACCGGTTTGAGACCTCTGGTGTAGAGTCTATTGAGTAGATGCGTTTTGGGTATTTGCCATGTTATCCACCAGAGGGTGTTAAATCCATGGCAGGCTAACTTTCTGGATTCCAGAATTCTCATTTTGAATTTAGAACTATAACTGATGTTCTCTAATTGTTTGGTTTTGCTGAGAATTCTCAAGTGCAGCGATTCATTGCGTTGCAACATCTATAAGATGCACGGTTTCAGTCTAATTTCTGAACTGGCACTCATGACCCAAAATGCATCCCTGTTTTTGTGTACATGTCATTCAACAGGGTACTACATCGTGATATGTTAGGACATTTCTAAATTGTGTTTGGAATACATTCTCAATAAAGTGTGTACAATTTAGTTCAGAGTGACTGCACTCCCTATCCCTGGTCAACATCAAACCCATCACTGCCGCGGCAGACGAGGGCGCCGACTTCCCCTTCCATTCATACATTAGTTGGTCAATAATGTTTGTGAAACAGAAAATACCTGTCTCAATGTCCACATGTGGTGCTGGCTTTCTAGACCGAGATCTTCCTCTTTCCAGTGTCTGTGTTCTTTTGGCCGTCTTAATCTTTTCTGTTTATTGGCCGGTCTGAGATATGGCTTTTTCTTTGCAACTCTGCCCAGAAGGCCAACATCCCAGAGTCATCTCTTCACTGTTGATGTTGAGGTTGGTGTTTTGCAGGTACTATTTAATGAAGCTGCCAGTTGAGGACCTGTAAAGCTTCTAATTCTCAGACTAGACACTGGGGCCTCCCACTCCTCTTTCTGTTTTGTTTAGAGCCAGTTTGAGCTGTTCTGTTAAGGGAGTACTACACATTGTTGTACGAGATCTTCAGTTTCTTGGCAATTTCTTGCATGGAATTGCAGAACAAGAATAGACTGACAAGTTTCAGAAGAAAGCTATTTGTTTCTGGCAATTTTTAGCCTGTAATGGAAACCCACAAATGCTGATGCTGAAGATACTGAACTAGTCTAAAAAGGCCAGTTTTATTGCTTCTATAATCCGCACAACAGTTTTCAGTGGAGCTAACATAATTGCTAAAATGTTTTCTAATGATCAATCAACAGAAATATAAACTTGGATTAGCAAACACAATGTATCATTGGGAAACAGAAGTGATGGTTGCTGATAATGGGCCTCAGTACACCCATGTAGATATTCCATTGAAAATCAGCCGTTTCAAAAGTAACAATGTCTACACTATATTTCTGATTAATTGGATGATACTTTTTTTTCAAAAACAACCTCACATTTTTGAATCGTAGTGTTTGTTTGAACATTACGTATTTGAATGTGAAAAATGCCATTCTAGATAACTCTGATGTATTTTCTTGCTTGTTGTACCCAGTTGTGCTTTTTTGATGATATTTTGTGTTTTATGTACTAAGATATTTTGATTATATTTTGTGTTTTATGTACTAAGATATTTTGATGGTATTTTGTGTTTTATGTACTAAGAGTGAAATATTTCCAAATGCTTCCAAAAATCAAATCAAATGGGTGAACTACCCCTTTAAGAAGTCAGCCATGTTGGAACGGTGACTGTTGTTTGTGTGTGAAGGGCCGTGTTGTTCCCTTTGAAAAGTTGCCAGGGCTGATGACATAGTAAACGATCAGGTCGGGTCAGACAGAGGTTAAATCTGTGTGAAAGACAGAAAGAGCAGCATGAGAGATGGGAGAGAGAAAGAGAAAATGTTGATTCATGCCTGGGCATGTCCCGTTGTGCCAGCCCTTTATCCATTCTGGGCGTGTCCCATTGTGCCAGCCCTTTATCCATTCTGGGCGTGTCCCGTTGTGCCAGCCCTTTATCCATTCTGGGCGTGTCCCGTTGTGCCAGCCCTTTATCCATTCTGGGCGTGTCCCGTTGTGCCAGCCCTTTATCCATTCTGGGCGTGTCCCGTTGTGCCAGCCCTTTATCCATTCTGGGCGTGTCCCGTTGTGCCAGCCCTTTATCCATTCTGGGCGTGTCCCATTGTGCCAGCCCTTTATCCATTCTGGGCGTGTCCCGTTGTGCCAGCCCTTTATCCATTCTGGGCGTGTCCTAGGTCAGGTGGGTGTGTCCTACATCAGGTGGGCGAGTCCTAAGTCATGCAGGCAAGTTTGGGTTTGTGAAGAGGAAGTATGTTTGGTTGTTGCTGTGTTGTTGTTTCTGAAAAAAGATAACTATGAGGTCTCTGTGTCTGTTGGCAAATTAAAGTCATTCTACAAAAACCTCAGTGGCAAAAACCATTCATCTTGGGGCACTCAGGTAATTATGATACAACATAAAATAACACAAAAAAGGGTTCAATATGGTCTACTGCCTCAGAAGTGTACCTGCATTGCTATGGCCGTGGGTTCGAGCCCCGGTCATGCCACAGCCGATGGTGGCTGTGGGTCCAGTAGGGCGGTGGTAGGGGGTCCAGTAGGGCAGTGGCTGTGGGTCCAGTAGGACGGTGGCTGTGGGTCCAGTAGGGCGGTGGCTGTGGGTCCAGTAGGGCAGTGGCTGTGGGTCCAGTAGGACGGTTGCTGTGGGTCCAGTAGGGCGGTGGCTGTGGGTCCAGTAGGCAGGGGGTCCAGTAGGCAGGGGGTCCAGTAGGGTGGTGGCTGTGGGTCCAGTAGGGTGGTGGCTGTGGGTCCAGTAGGGCGGTGGCTGTGGGTCCAGTAGGCAGGGGGTCCAGTAGGCAGGGGGTCCAGTAAGGCGGTGGCTGTGGGTCCAGTAGGGCGGTGGCTGTGGGTCCAGTAGGGCGAGGGCAGGGGGTCCAGTAGGGCGGTGGCAGGGGGTCCAGTAGGGCGGTGGTAGGGGGTCCAGTAGGGCGGTGGCAGTGGTTCCAGTAGGGCGAGGGCAGGGGGTCCAGTAGGGCGGTGGCAGGGGGTCCAGTAGGGCGGTGGTAGGGGGTCCAGTAGGGCGGTGGCAGTGGTTCCAGTAGGTCGGTGGCTGTTCTCCCAGTAGGGCGGTGGCAGGGGGTCCAGTAGGGCGGTGGCAGGGGGTCCAGTAGGGCGGTGGCAGGGGGTCCAGTAGGGCGGTGGCAGGGGGTCCAGTAGGGCGGTGGCTGTGGGTCCAGTAGGGCGGTGGCAGGGGGTCCAGTAGGGCGGTGACAGGGGGTCCAGTAGGGCAGTGGCAGGGGGTCCAGTAGGGCGCTGGCTGTGGGTCCAGTAGGGCGGTGGCAGTGGGGTTCTGTAGGACGGTGCATATTGGGCTGACAGAAACACACACCAACTTTTTTCTATTGTTTTTGGGACCTTAAACCCAGAAATCAATGTTTGCTTTCCCATAGTCCAGGACCATAAAAAAACCTTAATAACCCTTAATAACCCTTTATAACCAAACATTCCTGATCTTAACCCAGCACTAATGCCTAACCTGACACCAATTCCAATTCTAGGAAAATGCCCGATTGTACAGTTTTCCCTAAACTTAACCCTTGAGTCGGAAATTACATTTCTCCTAGTGGGGAAGTCTGGGCCCAATAGTCACACATAGACCTTGTAATGATGGAAGAATTTAACACCCATATTTAGTCATCAAAACTGCTGAATGACTTCTCATACCCAATGTCCAATCTCCCCTTCTTATCAGAAGCACTGGGGAAAGGTTTTGCAGGCCTGCTGGAAATGCAAACAGTATGTTATCTTATCAGTGGTACCGAGCCATACATTTGGTCTGCTTTTCATAGGGGTGGCTTTTTTCTTGCAACCCTCCCATACAAGCCACATTTGTGGAGAATTTGTGATATTGTTGTCACATGCACACAATGACCACTCTTTGTCATAAATTCCTGCAACTGCTTCGGAGTTGCTGTAGGCCTCTTGGTAACCTCTCTGACCAGTCTCCTCCTGGCTCTTTCATCCAGTTTGGAGCGACGTCCTGACCCAGGGAGGGTCTGTGTTGTACCAAATACCTTCCACTTCTTAATAATCTTCACTGTGCTTCTAGGCACTGATAAAGCCTTTCAAAAATGTTTGTATCCATCTCCTGACTTGTGCCTGTCCACAACATTATCCCGGAGATCTTTTGACAATGCCTTGCCACCCATAGTTGATTGCACTACCAAGGACTGAAATGCTTCAGCTTGTTTCATGTTGAGCTAATCAAAATGACCACAGCTGATCACAGTTGAAAGTCAATTGGCTCAATTGTGTGCTATTGAGAAGGTGATTAACTACACCTGGTTGGGTTTACAAGTCATTTTTAGGAGGGGGGTGATTCTTTTTCCAACTCAGTGATTCTGTTTCTTTATTTGTATTTTTTTTTCTCACAAGATGGTATTATATCTTTCACTTGGATGTTATAATTTGTAAATACAGCTGAATATTTTTTTTTTGTGTGTCCGTTTTCATTTCAGGCTGCAAAGCAACAAAATGTGATTATTTTAAAGGGGGATGATTATTTTCTATACCCACTGTATCTGTGACAGTGGCAATTCATCCGGCTGCTTCTGTCTTCTGTCTCATCATCAATAAACACTCGTGACCCAGTGTCATTGGAAGCCATGCATGCCCATACCATCACACTGCCTCCACCATGCTTTACAGATGAGGTGCTATGCTTCAGATCATGAGTCGTTCCGAATCTTCTCCATACATTTTTCTTCCCATCATTCAGGTATAGGTTGATTGTAGTTTCATCTGTCCATAGAATGCTGTTCCAGAACTGGGCTGTCTTTTTTATGTGTTTTTTTGTCAAAATCTGGCCTTTCTATGCTTGAGGCTTATGAATGGTTTGCACCTTGTGGTGAACCCTCTGTATTTGTTCTCGTGAAGTCTTCTCTTGGTAGACTTGGATAATGATATGCCTACCTCCTGGAGAGGGTTCTTCACTTCTTCACTGCAATCTCTCCGATGGATTCGTTTTCTTTTGCAGCCTATGGAACAACTTCTAAATGTGAATGCCACAATAAACTCAGACCTTTCACTTGCTTAATTGATGAAGAAATAACAAAGGAATAGCCCACACCTTTCCATGAAACAGCTTTTGAGTCAATTGTCCAATTACTTTTGGTCCCTTAAAAAAGAAGGTGCTACATATTAAAGAGCTGTAATTCCTAAACTCTTCCTCCAATTCGAATGTGAATGTGTACACTTCAATCTAATTGTTTAATTTCAAATCCAGACATTTGAAATGTAGAGCAAAAATAAGAAAAAATATATTTGGGGAGGAATCCAGCTGCGTTTGTGTAGAAAAATCTGAAAGGTTTAGACTGGAGTGAATACACCCCATGAAGACAGGAAATTACTCTTAAAACTTCTGTGCCTCCCGTCACACACACTCCTCTTAGCCCCTCCTTCCATACTTTTCTCTCCTTCCCTTCCACTGTCCTACATTGTTTAACCTAGCGGGATTAAATAACCACGTGCACATCACGTGCACGCGATCTGCTGTCTCAGTCTGAACAGAGGCGTGTGTCTGTCGGCGTCGGTGTTCCAGTACTGCTAGTTTCAACCAAGAAAAAGGCTACAAGAAGATATACCCAAACAGAGAAATCCCAACTAGAAACAGTCAGAACTGGACCAGCGTTCACAGAAGAGGTGAACTCAAACCGAACCGGAGATAAAACTGAGCCTTTGTTTACAGGAGGAGCAGCGAGCCGAACTGCAGGAGAGATGATGAGTTTTCTGCCGTATTTCTCAGCTGAAACCTGGACCCTTCTGGTCCTGCTGATCACCCTGATTGTAGTGTAAGAACTTCCCTTTAGTAGTAACTGTGTGTGTGTGTGTGTGTGTGTGTGTGTGTGTGTGTGTGTGTGTGTGTGTGTGTGTGTGTGTGTGTGTGTGTGTGTGTGTGTGTGTGTGTGTGTGTGTGTGTGTGTGTGTGTGTGTGTGTGTTTCCTGTATTTAAGAGGTTTTACTATAGGCTGTTTGTGTGTGTGTGTGTGTTGAAGGTGATACTTTATCTGTGGGCTGTTTCACCCTTTCTGTGTATGCTTGTGTTCAGGTATGGATACTGGCCCTACAGTTTCTTCACTAAACTGGGCGTCCCTGGTCCTAAACCCTTTCCTTATGTTGGTACCATGATGGAGTACAAGAAGGTAATTATATGAGTGATTCAGTACAGTGGGGTTTGTGTTCCCCTGTAAAATAATCAACTGAGAAGTGAAAAGGCTGGGTTGTCAAACAGAAGATAATTCCATGTGAAATGGCAGCAGCAGGTGTGTTACCTGGAGTCAGGTGTCAGGACACGCCCACCCAGGAACAAAGTACAATATGACCAGTCAATCACTTGGTCTCACCCTTCCTCACTCCTTCTTGATCTCACTCTCCACAGGGTTTTACTAACTTTGACACTGAGTGTTTTCAGAAGTATGGGAGAATCTGGGGGTGAGTTCAGTTATAATGGACAGTGACAAGTTGACTCAGAATGTGACTATTCTGTTTACCTACAGTATATTTCATCACCTGCTCAAACAATCATGTGACCATTAATGATAATACTATCAACACCAATCAAAATATAAATGATCTAAAGCTAAATCTGATGCTTCTCTATTGGTGAGCCTGCTTGATGCTAGAGGGACTAAATCTAACGCTTTTCTATTGTTGAGCCTGCTTGATGCTAGAGGGACTAAATCTGACGCTGTTCTATTGTTGAGCCTGCTTGATGCTAGAGGGACTAAATCTGACAGTGCTCTATTGTTGAGCCTGCTTGATGCTAGAGGGACTAAATCTGACGCTGCTCTATTGTTGAGCCTGCTTGATGCTAGAGGGACTAAATCTAACGCTTTTCTATTGTTGAGCCTGCTTGATGCTAGAGGGACTGAATCTGACGCTGCTCTATTGTTGAGCCTGCTTGATGCTAGAGGGACTAAATCTAACGCTGCTCTATTGTTGAGCCTGCTTGATGCTAGAGGGACTAAATCTAACGCTTTTCTATTGTTGAGCCTGCTTAATGCTAGAGGGACTAAATCTGACGCTGCTCTATTGTTGAGCCTGCTTGATGCTAGAGGGACTAAATCTGACAGTGCTCTATTGTTGAGCCTGCTTGATGCTAGAGGGACTAAATCTGACGCTGCTCTATTGTTGAGCCTGCTTGATGCTAGAGGGACTAAATCTAACGCTTTTCTATTGTTGAGCCTGCTTAATGCTAGAGGGACTAAATCTGACGCTGCTCTATTGTTGAGCCTGCTTGATGCTAGAGGGACTAAATCTGACGCTGCTCTATTGTTGAGCCTGCTTGATGCTAGAGGGACTAAATCTGACAGTGCTCCATTGTTGAGCCTGCTTGATGCTAGAGGGACTAAATCTGACGCTGCTCTATTGTTGAGCCTGTTTGATGCTAGAGGGACTAAATCTGACAGTGCTCTATTGTTGAGCCTGCTTGATGCTAGAGGGACTAAATCTGACGCTGCTCTATTGTTGAGCCTGCTTGATGCTAGAGGGACTAAATCTAACGCTTTTTTATTGTTGAGCCTGCTTGATGCTAGAGGGACTAAATCTGACAGTGCTCTATTGTTGAGCCTGCTTGATGCTAGAGGGACTAAATCTGACGCTGCTCTATTGTTGAGCCTGCTTGATGCTAGAGGGACTAAATCTAACGCTTTTTTATTGTTGAGCCTGCTTGATGCTAGAGGGACTAAATCTGACGCTGCTCTATTGTTGAGCCTGCTTGATGCTAGAGGGACTAAATCTGACAGTGCTCCATTGTTGAGCCTGCTTGATGCTAGAGGGACTAAATCTGACGCTGCTCTATTGTTGAGCCTGTTTGATGCTAGAGGGACTAAATCTGACAGTGCTCTATTGTTGAGCCTGCTTGATGCTAGAGGGACTAAATCTGACGCTGCTCTATTGTTGAGCCTGCTTGATGCTAGAGGGACTAAATCTAACGCTTTTTTATTGTTGAGCCTGCTTGATGCTAGAGGGACTAAATCTGACAGTGCTCTATTGTTGAGCCTGCTTGATGCTAGAGGGACTAAATCTGACAGTGCTCTATTGTTGAGCCTGCTTGATGCTAGAGGGACTAAATCTGACGCTGCTCTATTGTTGAGCCTGCTTGATGCTAGAGGGACTAAATCTGACGCTGCTCTATTGTTGAGCCTGCTTGATGCTAGAGGGACTAAAACTGACGCTGCTCTATTGTTGAGCCTGCTTGATGCTAGAGGGACTAAATCCGACGCTGCTCTATTGTTGAGCCTGCTTGATGCTAGAGGGACTAAATCTAACGCTTCTCTATTGTTGAGCCTGCTTGATGCTAGAGGGACTAAATCTAACGCTTCTCTATTGTTGAGCCTGCTTGATGCTAGAGGGACTAAATCTGGCACTGCTCTATTGTTGAGCCTGTTTGATGCTAGAGGGACTAAATCTGGCACTGCTCTATTGTTGAGCCTGTTTGATGCTAGAGGGACTAAATCTGGCACTGCTCTATTGTTGAGCCTGTTTGATGCTAGAGGATGGAAATGATAATGCCCCCCCGAACACTTTTTTTTAAAACTTCCTGTTAGGAATCAGAAAATCTATATATTTTTTATTGGTTATGAAAGTAATATTAAATCTGAGGCTGTTTAATGTGTGTGTGTGTCCCTCTGGTGGTTAAAGGATCTATGATGGAAGACAGCCTGTTCTCTGTACAATGGACAGAACCATGATCAAGACCATCCTCATTAAAGAATGTTACAACAACTTCACCAACCGCAGGGTGAGACACACACAGACACACACACACACACACACAATGTGCCCGCAAAACCACATTTTAACCCTGCAAACACTAATTCTCATCTTAACGCATGGTAGGCCAGTTTCCCAGATTAAGGCTAGTCTAGGACTAAAAAACATCTTGCGAAACCAGACCCATTACTTTGACCTTTAACACATAAGCCAAACCACGTTTATGAAGTGAAACACAACTGTGTCCACACACACACATTTTCAGGCTACTGTATTGACTCTACTTCTTTCAGAACTTCCGCCTGAACGGTGAGTTGTATGACTCTTTGAACGTTGCCGAGGACGACACCTGGAGACGCATTCGCAGCATCCTGTCTCCATCCTTCACCTCGGGAAGACTGAAAGAGGTAGAACCATCCCTCATCTCTCTTCTCCCATTTATAATTAACCCTTTCTATGTTTTCGTCGTTAAAACAAATGTATGTTTAATATAAATTCATTACAAACATGTAATAAACATGTAATAACATGTAATAACTTTACAAAATTATATTCTTTGTCTGTAGATGTTTGGCATCATGAAGCAGCATTCTTCTATCCTGCTGAATGGAATGAAGAAGCAGGCAGAAAAAGGCCAGGCGATTGAACTGAAGGAGTGAGTTTTCTCTGTCCTTTGAATCTTGACTGTTAAACACAAAGACGAACACACCTGCTGTCTTGCTGCTGTCTCCTGCACCCCATTAAACGCCTTGTAAAATGTGCCGATCCCAAGTCCTCGTCTCAGACCTTTCCACCAGAGATTTGATGTGAACTTTCCACCAGAGATTTGATGTGAACTTTCCACCAGAAATTTGATTTGACCCTTTCCGTCTCGGTTCAAAACTCAAAGGTCCTTCACCAGACCTTCACCAGAGAAACGAATGACGTTACTGATGTTGGCAAGGTTAGCTAACATTAGCTGTCTAGCTAGCTAACAAATATATGTGTGTATATGTGTCTGTGTGTGTTAGGCGTGGGAGGCCCTGAATTGGTCCTGAAACATCTATAGATAGATTATGTGTGGCCATGAATTGTCGTGGTGCCTGAGACTTTGACCCAGTGTGTACCTGCTGTTTGTGCGAATAAACACCACACTCAGGTGTGTGCTTACGAGTCCTTGGCTGTTCATCTGTGAGGTCAGGATTTATGCCCCTGTTGTCTATTCCCAAACCATGCCTAAACATTGAACATAGCCCTAATATGCCTAAACATTGAACATAGCCCTAATATGCCTAAACATTGAACATAGCCCTAATATGCCTAAACATTGAACATAGCCCTAATATCTAAACTTACCTACCTGGTAATGCCTTAACCTCCTATTTTTAAACCCAGAAGCCAGACGTTTTACTGAGCACTTATACTGAGATTATCAACTTTTACAGGTTCTTTGGACCTGACTGTATAAACTGTGTTTCAGGTTCTTTGACCCTGACTGTGTTAACTGTGTTTCAGGTTCTTTGACCCTGACTGTGTTAACTGTGTTTCAGGTTCTTTACACCTGACTGTGTTAACTATGTTTCAGGTTCTTTACACCTGACTGTGTAAACTGTGTTTCAGGTTCTTTACACCTGAGTGTGTTAACTGTGTTTCAGGTTCTTCACGCCGGACTGTATAAACTGTGTTTCAGGTTCTTTGGACCGTACAGTATGGACGTGGTCACCAGCACAGCATTCAGTGTGGACATTGATTCCCTGAACAACCCTTCAGATCCATTTGTCTCCAATGTCAAGAAGATGCTCAAGTTTGACCTGTTCAATCCACTTTTCCTCCTAGTCGGTGAGACGGCACAAACACGAAACAAACAGAGTCTATGCGCGCACCCACTGTTGTACTTCATATAAAAGTACAAAAACATCTTCTGCTCACTTCTCCACTCCTTCAGCATTCTTCCCCTTCACTGGTCCTATCTTGGAGAAGATGAATTTCTCGTTTTTCCCAGGGGGTGTGTTGGACTTCTTTTACGCCTCACTTGCAAAGATCAAATCAGATCGTGTGTCTGGGAACACAAAGGTAACAAACATTAATCGTTTTTTACAATATGTTAGTCATGATTGGACAAGATCAAGGAGAACTTGTGTATTAGTTGTGATTGAACAAGATGAAATAGAATATCGTTGTGTGTTTACTTCCTGGTTGCGGCTTATCAGCAGTGCTTGGGCACCTTGGATTGGATCAGCACTATTTTGGGGTTGGTCCAGTCTCGGTTGGTTGAGCATGGCGATTGCAACGCCAGAACTGTGGTTTGCATTTCCATGGTGGGAAATATATGCCCAACTACTGTAACACACTTTGTGTTTAGATATATATCCCTTAAAATCCATTAATAAATTTTTTGAAGGATTTAACCCTAATGTTTTCTTCCAGAGTCGTGTGGATTTCTTACAGCTGATGATCGACTCACAGAAAAACAGCAACACAAAGACGGGAGAGAATAAAGGTGCCCAAACACACACCACTAAACTACTGTTATAAATACACACCAGTAAATTACTGCTATAAACACACCTCTAAACTACTGTTATAAACACACACCTCTAAACTACTGTTATAAATACACACCAGTAAATTACTGCTATAAACACACCAGTAAACTACTGTTATAAACACACACCTCTAAACTACTGTTATAAACACACACCTCTAAACTACTGTTATAAATACACACCAGTAAATTACTGCTATAAACACACCAGTAAACTACTGTTATAAACACACACCTCTAAACTACTGTTATAAACACACACCTCTAAACTACTGTTATAAACACACACCTCTAAACTACTGTTATAAATACACACCAGTAAATTACTGCTATAAACACACCAGTAAACTACTGTTATAAACACACACCTCTAAACTACTGTTATAAACACACACCTCTAAACTACTGTTATAAACACACACCTCTAAACTACTGTTATAAACACACACCTCTAAACTACTGTTATAAATACACACTAGTAAATTACTGCTATAAACAAACCTCTAAACTACTGTTATAAACACACACCTCTAAACTACTGTTATAAATACACACTAGTAAATTACTGCTATAAACACACCAGTAAATTGCGGTTATAAACACACTCCAATAAATTACTGTTCTAAACACACACACCAATAAACGACTGTTCTAAATGTACACCTGTAAACGACTGTTATTAATACACACCTGTTAACGACTATTTTTAATACACACCTGTTAACGACTGCTATAAACACACAGCTGTAAACTACTGATATAAATACACACCTGTAAACTACTACAACACTCATCTGTGAACTACTGTTAGAAACACACACTTAAAAAGTACTGTTATAAACACACTTGTAAACTACTGTTGTAAACACACCAGTAAACAACTGTTATGAACACTATTAACTACTGCTATTAACATTCTCCATCCCCTCATCTCACTGTCCCTCTAAATCTCCCAAACCTTTCCTCTCTCCATCTTTCCCCAGGACTGAGTGATCATGAGATCTTGTCTCAAGCCATGATCTTTATCTTTGCTGGATTTGAGACTAGCAGCAGCGCATTGAGTTTCCTGGCCTATAACCTGGCTACGAATCCTCATGTCATGACCAAACTGCAGGAGGAGATAGATACTGTTTTCCCCAACAAGGTGACACACACACCCCACACACATTACATACAAACACACATGCAGTGTGGAGGTGCTGATGTGTGTGTGTGTGTGTGTGTGTGCAGGCTCCCATCCAGTATGAGGCTCTGATGCAGATGGAGTATCTGGACAGTGTGTTGAATGAGTCTCTGAGACTATACCCCATCGCCCCACGTCTGGAGAGGGTCGCCAAGAAGACGGTTGAGATCAATGGTATCATCATCCCTAAAGATTGTGTTGTATTAGTCCCCACCTGGACTCTCCACCGTGACCCTGAGATCTGGTCCGACCCTGAGGAGTTCAAACCTGAAAGGTACCAGTTGGACCCACAACTTCAATACTACCAGAAGACAAACACAACCCCAATTATACCCCACTACAACAGAATACAACCACAATGTAACCTCAATACAACCACAATGCAACCTCAATCCAGCCACAATACAACTACAAATGCAACCTCAATACAACCACAATGCAACCTCAGTCCAACCGTAATAAAACCACAATGCAACCTCAATTCAACCAGAATACAACCAGATTACAATGTCAGCTAATCCCCAATACACCACAGTATAACCACTGTGCCATCATGCTGGTTATATATGATGACACCACCTCCATGACATGCTCAGTACTCCAACTAGCTACATGTTAGAACCGTAGTGTAACTCAATTCTCTACCTATTGCGTTGCACAGGACCATAACACAACAACAAGAGTACCACTTTGCCAAAACAATTAAATAAATCCCTGAACTATGTGTCTGAAGTAACACCACCAAACAACTATAATTTTTTGTGTCTGAACTACAACCACAAAACAACTATAATATGAGGTCTGAATGACAACCACAAAACAACTATAATATAATGTGTCTGAATGACAACCACAAAACAACTATAATTTAATGTGTCTGAACGACAACCACAAAACAACTATAATATGATGTTTCTGACCTCTCTGTCAGGTTCAGTAAGGAGAACAAGGAGTCTATTGACCCATACTCTTACATGCCGTTTGGGGCGGGGCCCAGGAACTGTATCGGGATGCGTTTTGCCCTGGTCATGATCAAACTGGCCATGGTGGAGATCCTACAGAGTTACACCTTCACCGCCTGTGACGAGACCCAGGTGAGACACACACCTGTCCAGGTGAGACACAGGCTGATCTCTCTGTGACGAGACCCAGGTGAGACACACATAGAACAAACTATGATTTCACATCATGACATCATAATACCTGGTGGTCGTCAGGGCACCCATCTCACGCTGGATCTGTCGTTGGCGACCTGAACGCAGTCTTTACCCCGAGAGTCATGATTATTCCCTATTGGACGTTACCCTCTCAGCTATTTCCCTGTTGGACCTTACCCTCTCTTTTGGACCTTACAATATAAGCAAAAAATATGCTTATGCTTATATTGACCTGATGGGAGAGTAGTTATACTAGACACCACTCTGCCAGGACTAACCTCCACCTTCCCTAACCTCTGTCAGGCTCCCTGTTGATCAGGCTATCGCAGTGCCGTTGGCTTGACGATTTGAGCTGCAGTCGTATCTGTCCACACAGTTTGGGCTGTTATGTGTCCTGATATACATTTTAATGTACTTCTACTGTATGTCATTGATGTTCTGTCATGTCATGTCATTCTATGTCATGTTGTTCTGTCTAGATCCCGTTGGAGATCGGTGTCCAGGGTCTGCTGTCACCCACACAACCAATAAAGCTGAAGCTAGAACCCCGTAGCAACGTCCCAAGCAACACCACGACAACAGCATGACCAATGCAGAATATTGTCTTAAAAGTACCCTGAAGTACCCTACCCAGTAGTACCCTGAAGTACCCTACCCAGTAGTACCCTGAAGTACCCTACCCAGTAGTACCCTGAAGTACCCTACCCAGTAGTACCCTGAAGTACCCTACCCTGAAGTACCCTACCCAGTAGTACCCTGAAGTACCCTACCCAGTAGTACCCTGAAGTACCCTACCCAGTAGTACCCTGAAGTACCCTACCATGAAGTACCCTACCCAGTAGTACCCTGAAGTACCCTACCATGAAGTACCCTACCCAGTAGTACCCTGAAGTACCCTACCCTGAAGTACCCTACCCAGTAGTACCCTGAAGTACCCTACCCAGTAGTACCCTGAAGTACCCTACCCTGAAGTACCCTACCCAGTAGTACCCTGAAGTACCCTACCCTGAAGTACCCTACCCAGTAGTACCCTGAAGTACCCTACCCTGAAGTACCCTACCCAGTAGTACCCTGAAGTACCCTACCCTGAAGTACCCTGAAGTACCCTACCCTGAAGTACCCTACCCAGTAGTACCCTACCCAGTAGTACCCTGAAGTACCCTACCCAGTAGTACCCTGAAGTACCCTACCCTGAAGTACCCTACCCAGTAGTACCCTGAAGTACCCTACCCAGTAGTGCCCTGAAGTACCCTACCCTGAAGTACCCTACCATGAAGTACCCTACCCTGAAGTCCCCTTTAGTATGTAACTACTCTGTAGTACACAGTCTCTCTGTCTCTGCTGTATAAGTTCTGTGGTAAAAAAATCTATTTTATCTGTGTATCCATTCTATGGTATCTGCGGTTAACTGTCTCTAACTCTGGCTGTCTCTAACTCCGGCTGTCTCTAACTCCGGCTGTCTCTAACTCCAGCTGTCTCTAACTCCGGCTGTCTCTAACTCCGGCTGTCTCTAACTCCGGCTGTCTCTAACTCCGGCTGTCTCTAACTCCGGCTGTCTCTAACTCCGGCTGTCTCTAACTCCGGCTGTCTCTAACTCCGGCTGTCTCTAACCCTGGCTGTCTCTAACCCTGGCTGTCTCTAACCCTGGCTGTCTCTAACCCTGGCTGTCTCTAACTCTGGCTGTCTCTAACTCTGGCTGTACCTCCAGCTGGCTCTACCTCTAGCTGGCTCTAATTCCCTCTGGATCTACCTCCAGCTGGCTCTACTTCCAGCTGTCTCTAATTCCATCTGGCTTTAACTCAAGCTGGCTTTAACTCAAGCTGGCTTTAACTCAAGCTGGCTTTAACTCTAGCTGTGCAAGAAGGCCCTAGAGCATGGCTACTCACATCCCAGTGGGCTGAAGCATTTCTGGTTTTCATCCTGTCCTTCGAATCAGTGGCTATTTAAGATGTAGAACACCAGGTGATTGCAGTTAAATAGTTAGGAGAAAAAGAGAAGTGTTATGGCTCCCCCAGGGCCAGAGTTAAATAGCCCTGGTTCAGGCATAAAGGTTCCACCTAGTCTAACCTTTTTTAGAGCAGTACTAGGACAGAACTACAATAATTTTAAATAATATTAGTAGAATATAAAGAGTATATAAAAGGCCTTTTTATTGTGCTCACTGTCAATTATATACAGTACATCCCTAAATCACACTGCTTAAAAAAATAAGGGAACACTTATATCACACATCCTTCTTGATGAAGGAAATATATTAATGATCAAAATCTTTACTGTATGTTGTGTAATTCGTTGAGATCAAAATGACATAACGGTCAGTGGAAACCAGAATCACCAACCGATTGAGGGCTGGATTCAAACTCACACCGAAAATCAAAGTAAACAATTGAAATCACAGGCTGTTCCAACGTGAGTGAATTTCATCACAGCAACTTGTAATGTGACTCAGTAGTGTGTGTGGCCCCCACGTACCTGTATGCACTCCCGACAACGACTGGGCATGCTTTCAGGCAGAATAACGTTCACCGCGATGTCCTCAGACTTCCACGTATGTCACATGCTCAGTGTGACCAATGACGGACCTGCTCTCATCTGTGTAGAGAACGGGCTGCCAATGACGGACCTGCTCTCATCTGTGTAGAGAACGGGCTGCCAATGACGGACCTGCCAATTCTGGTGTTCTCTGACAAATGCCAATCGATCTGCATGGTTCTGGGCTGTGAGCGCATGTCCCACTAGAGGATGTCGGGCCCTCATGCCACCCTTTTGGAGTCCATTTCTGACAGTTTGGTCAGAAACATGCACACCAGTGGCCCACTGGAGGTCATTTTGTAGGGCTCTGACAGTGCTCCTTCTGTTCCTCCTTGTACAAAGGAGCAGATACTGGTACTGCTGCTGAGTTGATGCCCTTCTACGGCCCTGTCCAGCTCTCCTCGTGTAATGGCCCGTCTCCTGGTATCTCCTCTATCCTCTTGAGACTGTACTGGGAGACACAGCAAACCTTCTTGCGACAGCACTTATGGATGTGCCATCCTGGAGAAGCTGGACTACCTGTGCAACCTCAATGGGCTGCAGGTACCACCTCATGCTACCAGTAGTGACAAACACACTAGCAAAATACAAAACTGAGAAGAATCAGTCAGAAAGGATAAGGAAAGAGCAATTGTCTGTGGCCACCAGCTGCAAAACCATTCTCTTGTTGGGGGTTGTCTTGCTGTTGCCACTCCAATGCACCTGTTGTCACTATCATTTACACCAAAACAGGTGACATTGATTCACAATCGCTTATGCTTCTTAACTGGACAGATTGATATCCCTGGAGTTTAATTGACTTGGTGTTATACTGTGATGATTACGTGTTCCCTTAATGTTTTTGAGCAGTGTTTATTTCAACTGATCACCTACATAAAATAGATATGGAATGTTCTTTAGGCTCTAGATAACACATATGTATTTTGAAAAGTTGGGGCTTTTTCAACACAGAGTTATTTCAAATAAAAGATAAGTGTTGTATCTCTCCTTTTAGCCAAGAGAGACGGGCATGTTGGTATACTGAAGGCATGTTTGGTTCTGGCACAGCTTTCCCAGGGCCCAGTAGCAGGGTTCGACAGGGTCCTAATGAGCTTTTCTGAGATGATTTGTGGATTCCCAGAAACACATTTGACCAGATGAAAGATGGCGAAGTTGTGTTACCTGGTGTGATAAAATCAGACAAGAATATCATTTTTAACTGACTTTTGGTTTGGGCATTCTGTGGTGCAGGCCTTCATTAAAACTGAAATTATTCCTGCAGCTTCTTTGTTTTAACTTTAATACACAAACAAATAAAATCATTGCACTGAAGCGCACAAAGTTGTGTATTTATTATAATTCATAAAGCAAAACACACAATCACAAATACATGACTGTACGCCAAAACGAACAGACACAGGAACAGTTTTTACCCACAGGCCATCACTCTGATGAACAGTCAACTTCAGACACTTAATGCCAGACACAATCCCTGTATAACAACCCAGGTACTCTGACCCTAACATCCACCTGTCTACTACTTATTTGTCATCCTGAAATTCAGTGCTGTTCATACTGTATATATACTGTATATATCATATCCACCTACCTCATGTACATTACATCTGCACAAAAATTACTTATTTATTCATTCCAGAATCGTTTGCACTCTGCTCCATTACACTAGATATATATAGATCACATCCACTGTCATTATGTAAATAATAATACCTGCATAAACATATTTATTTCCAGCACCTTTTTTACCCTGCTCATTGCACTATTGTCTCATCAGTCATACTATGTTGATGTTTTTGGTTTAATATGTGTATTTAGGTGTTCTGTATATTTCAGTCGGTGACTCTGGTTGAGTGTCCTTTGTTCAGGTTTTTATGAGTAAGCACATCATGAGCCTGTATAATCCAGAGTCAAATTCCTCATGTGTGTACACATACCTGGCGAACAAAGCTGATTCTGATGACAACAATCTAATGTTATTTCTCCATGATGTTCAAATATCTGTTCCGGTAACTCGGTTAAGACCAACTGCATGGTGAAGTGGTTGATTTCAGTATGGGTCAACTCCATGTTGAAGGGGTTGATTTCAGTATGGGTCAACTCCATGTTGAAGGGGTTGATTTCAGTATGGGTCAACTGCATGTTGAAGTGGTTGATTTCAATATGGGTCAACTGCATGTTGAAGTGGTTGATTTCAGTATGGGTCAACTGCATGTTGAAGTGGTTGATATCAGTATGGGTCAACTGCATGTTGAAGTGGTTGATTTCAGTATGGGTCAACTCCATGTTGAAGTGGTTGATTTCAGTATGGGTCAACTGCATGTTGAAGTGGTTGATTTCAGTATGGGTCAACTCCATGTTGAAGTGGTTGATTTCAGTATGGGTCAACTCCATGTTGAAGTGGTTGATTTCAGTATGGGTCAACTGCATGTTGAAGTGGTTGATTTCAGTATGGGTCAACTGCATGTTGAAGTGGTTGATTTCAGTATGGCCCTACTGCATGTTTAAGTGGTTGATCAGTAATATTAGTATGGGTAATCTTACAGCTGGCATTTGAGAGGGCATGGTGGATATTACTATCTCTCGTACCCCTGTCAAACCCTATCAATTCTCCACAAATGCTCAAGGTGTATAGTTTAGGGGTCAATTTGGGACTGGGTACATTACTCTTGGACTGAAGTCTCCAGGTGGAGTTGTGATTGCTTAAATCCACATAAAAAGGGTGAATGTCTTCTATTGTTAACAGTGTAATACCCTGCCTCCTTTGACTGGAATGTCTATGAAGTTGTAAGTATGGTCATTCCATGGATTAATTGTAGTTTTATGACATGGTCTTCAATGCGCATGCGTTACTTTTCCAGTGCCACTGCCGCCCTCTTCTGGCCATTGGGTCTAGGTGCAGATTCCTGGTTCTATTCCAAACCAGTGATCCACTCTCCACGCTTTTCAGCTCTCTTGTACTTTCCCTGTTTATAAACAGTGCGGAGATCCTCTTGATCTCTGTCGCACTTCAACGCACTGAAGGTGTCAATTATACGTCCCAAAACAGTTGGAGATATCACTAAACCAAAAAACTTCGTTCAAATTACAAAATATTTATCCTTCTGGCCCGGAACCAATGCCACATGTAACGCACGTGTCGTCCGGTTCCCGGAACAGAGAATTAACCCTCTACCGTCCAAGGTTATTCTGTGTATACCTTAAAAAAAAAAACATAACTCGTTTTATTTTAGCAATGCTTCAGCAATATAGCATTGGCCCGCCTGGTCTAATCCATTACTCTACATCTAAATAATGCAACAATAAATGGTGGTTTACACAGGTGTATTTCTGCAGAAACAGTTGATGTTTATAACTTCGCATTTATAGAACATGATTCGCTTCTCGATGTCAATTTTGTACTGGTAAAACTATTGTATTGGTGGAAAACTTGGTTAGGTGGCGCAATGACCGTAGTGACGAGGACAGCTACATTCACAGATTATACTTTCTGAATTCCATCCCGGGTCTTCGCCGCGCCCAGAATCCATGTTGTTTCTGTCTCAGACAGCGACCGAGCTAGCGAGTGCCCTGTCCAACAAACCTTCACGTTTCAGGGCACTGTGTGTGAGTAGACAGTGTGTTTGTGTTCACCCCTTTCCCCTAAAAAGAAGATGGCAGACTTTCGGGACGACACCGGAGCTCGAGCCCTCCTGGCCTTGCAATCCGCCCCATGCAGCCCCGTTCGAGTCGGGGTGACCTCGCACCCATACCCTCCCTCCCTCGCCCTCTCGGGCTCTGCTGTGCTGGGCAGGGGCTGTGGAATCTCTCCTCGCCTCGCGTCTCCGCCTCGGGCCCTAGCAAGGCTGGAAGGCCGGGACTTTGAGTTCGTCATGCGGCAGAGGACTGTGACGGTAGGCCGGAACTCGTCTCATGGCTCGGTGGACATCAATATGGGCCACTCCAGCTTCATTTCCCGGAGACACCTTCAGATTACTTTCGAGGAGCCATGCGGGTTTTCGCTGCGCTGCCTCGGCAAGAACGGAGTATTTGTGGACGGGGTGTTTCAAAGGAGAGGAGCGCCACCGCTACAACTTCCCCGGGAGTAAGTTAGCTTAGCATAGCTTGCGAGCTAATGTTGCTAACCTTAGCCAACTAGTTATATAGATACAAACATCAGCCATCAACTCATTTAGCTAACTAACTACTCCACGATTTATCAGTTCACATTTAGCCTACATTGCAAGATGTATGTGACTGTAGAAAGTAGACTTTATCGCATACGGTACAATGTATTGCTCGTTAAGGCAATACGTTCTCTAACTAGGTTGCTAGAGTTAGTTGTAACTAGCTAATTGTTGGCTTCAGTTAATCCTCTGCAAACGTGACTTGAGTTACAGTCATGGGTGTGTGTAGGGGGCTGCAGTGTAAATTATGTTAAATCAGTTAACTATTCATCCAATTCAACGTGAGTCACATTCAGAGTTTACTAGCTGAGTAACTTTTGTTTTGACGGACAGTGGTGGCGACATTGCGTCGCATAAACACAGAATGTAAACAAAGTCACTCGAGTCAGCATGTCCGCTATCTACGGTATATCTGTCTGTTTCGCAGATTAGCGTGTGTAATGCAATTTGGAATAATCAGATTCACATTATTTTTCTTCTAAAAAAGTACGCTTTCTGTTTCAGTACTTTCCAGTGATTTCCAGCATCAGTTAGTGATTTGCTCTAGGTTTTATCAATTGTAAGCAATGAGAATCTGACTAGTGACTGTTACTGCTGTGTTTGTGTGTGTGATGGTTACATTTTGTGTGACTGTAGGGCTCTTAATGTAACAAAGTAGTTGTTAACATGGAGTCCCAGTACTAACCCGAGCATCCTTGAGTCCCAATACTAACCTGAACCCTTGGCCCTAACCGGCTGCGTCCCAATACTAACCTGAGCATCTTTGAGTCCCAATACTAACCTGAACCCTTGGCCCTAACCGGCTGCGTCCCAATACTAACCTGAGCATCTTTGAGTCCCAATACTAACCTGAACCCTTGGCCCTAACCGGCTGCGTCCCAATACTAACCTGAACCCTTGGCCCTAACCGGCTGCGTCCCAATACTAACCTGAACCCTTGACCCTAACCGGCTGTGTTCCAATACTAACCTGAACGGTGTAAATGATTGTGAGAATTTAGTAGTGGGTTGAAAGCCTGTGCTACCATTAGGAGAGTATTATTCTCAGGACTCTATGGATGGAAATGTTATTAACAAACTCCTCTTATCCTTTGCCCTCCTTCTTTCCCCTCTCCTCTCCCTCTGTCTCCTCTCCCTCTGTCTCCTCTCCCTCTGTCTCCTCTCCCTCTGTCTCCTCTCCCTCTGTCTCCTCTCCCTCTGTCTCCTCTCCATCTTCTCCAGATGTGTGCTTAGGTTTCCCAGTACAGTGATAAAGATCCAGTTCTCTTCTCTGCTGTCTGAGGAGGAGCTAAGAGAGGAGGAACAGCTGTCTCCCCCTCCTCGCCTCCCCCTTCTCCCACACATCTCCCCCCTCAAGATCAGCATTCCCACAATGCATCAAGATGACCTGCGACACATGGTCAGCCCGTTGCCCTCCCCAACAGGAACCCTCAGGTGTGGACGCCCACACATACGCACACACGTACATACACCCCCACACACACATACATACATACACACATACATACATAAATACATACACCCCCACATACATAAATACATACACCCCCACACACATACACCCACACACCCCCACACATACATACACCCCCACACACACCCCCACACATACATACACCCCCCCACACACCCCCACACATACACCCCCACACACACACACACACACACACACACACACACACCCTCAGAGTCTAAGAATTCTACATTCAGAGTCAATTAATTCTTACGTTTAGAATCTAGGAATTCTCTCGTTCAGAATCTAGGAATTCTCATTCAGCATCTAATAAATCTCCTGGATATTTAGAAATTGCCCCCTGGTTTCCCAATTCCATTCAGTGTTCTGGTCTCAATCTTGTTTTTGCATAGCTGAGGGAGGGAGGGAGGGTGGGAAGAAAGAGAAAGCAGATGAAGAGTTTTCCAGCGTATTGTGTGTGTTTGTGTGTGTGTTTGTGTGTGTGTTTGTGTGTGTGTTTGTGTGTGTGTTTGTTTGTGTGTGTGTGTGTGTGTGTGTGTGTGTGTGTGTGTGTGTGTGTGTGTGGAGCCCTCTGGTGGCTAGTGTGTTGCTCTGCACCACGTGTCCTATATCTGATACTATGTGTACACACACCATATATGGCATGGCAGCCGATAGCAGGCTCCTGATTGGTCAACTCGCAGGTTGTTTTGTCTCTGGCCGTAGCTTTCTTTTGCTCACTGGTTTCCTTTACTCGCTTTTCACAGGCCACCCTTTACGTGCGTGCGGGCAGGCACACAAACACCCACACACCCACACACACACACCCACACCCCTTCTCTTGACCATATCTCACTGTGGTCTTTTTCTGGCTCCAGTCCCCTTCCCACACACACACACACACACACATTGGACGGTCACAGAGCAATACGAGCCACTCGTCTAGTTTGACAAGTTTACACAGTGTGTGTGTGTGTGTGTGTGTGTGTGAGTACTCTCCTGTCCTTTCCCCTCTCCTGCCACATCTTATTGGGGGCTTCCTCTGTAACCAGTTTTAAACAAGTCTCTACAAATAGGAGTTCAAAATTGTGTGGATTAAGATGTATTTTTTGAGAAAGGGCTATTTTGTAACTACATTGAAAATTATATATAACAGATAACCAAATACATACATGATGTACACAAGCCTTCAGAATACTAAACAGAACCAAAAAACTACCCTGGGTAATCTCAGCATAGAAATGGCAAAAGTGCTTTTTTTCACTTTGTTATATACCTGTGTTATATTGTTGATGAATAATTGAGTAGATATATTGTTGTTGCCTTCAATCTACCCTCAAAACATGTTTTTGCTTTGCCATTATGGGTTTTCAGAAGGTTGTGCTTATTTATTGAAAGTAATAAAATCATATACCTTACCCTTTCTTTAATACAATGTAAAGTGCCCTGGCTGTACTCACAGCTTTGTGTGTTCTTGGATATGCCTCTACCAGCTTTGGACATTTGTACTTGAGTTTTTTCTCGCATTCTTCCGTGTAGATCTTTTCAAGCTCTGTCCAATTGCAGTTCTCCAACACTTCCCTTCCAATCTTAAGTTCTCCCCACAGATGTTCAATGGTTTTCAAGTCCTGGCTTTGGTTGGGCCACTCAAGGACGTTCTCAGACTTGTCCCAAAGCCACTCCAATGTTGGCTTGGCTGTGTGCTTCGGGTCTTTGTTTTGCTGAAAGATTCATCTTCACCCCAAGCCTTTAAGGACCTCTCAGTATTTTGCTCTTCATCCTCCCTCAGTCTCCCATGCCCCGCAGCTGTGAAGCATCCCCATAGCATGATACTCCCTCCACCATGCTTCAGTGTAGGAATGGTATTAACCCGGAGGTGAGCGTTAACTTGTTTTAACTGGATGTAGTGCTTAGCATTCAGGCGTAATAGTTAGATTTTTACCTAATTGAACCATAGAACGTTTTCTTCATGCTCTCAGTCCTTCAGGAGGCATGACATATGCCTTTTACTTAAGATTGGCTTCTGTGTAGCCACTGTCATTCTGGCAGGTCCTCCTATGCAGAAAAACTTTGAAGCTCTGTTAGAGTGGCCATTCGCTACTTGGTCACCTCCCTGACCAAGGTTATTTAGTTTAGCCGGACAGCCAGCTCCAGGATGAATCTTGGTGATTCCAAACTTCTTCCATTTCTCAAAGATGGAGCCTACTGTAATCCTGGGAACTTTCTGTGCTTTAGCAATGTTTTTATAATCTTTCCCAGATAAATGCCTCTACAGAATTATCTCAGAGGTTTACAGAGATTTCCTTGGTTGTCGTGGCTTGGTGTTTGCACTGACATGCTCTGTGTTGGTCCTTTTGAAATCACGTTGAATCAGTTGAATATGGAATCGAGTTCTGGAGTTATCGGCATGAGATATTTCAGTTATTTTATTTTGAATAAATTGACACACATTTCTAAAAAATGTTGTTGCTTTGTCTTTATGGAGGCTTGTTAGCAGATTGATAGCAAAAAATAAACGAATACATTTTAAAATATTCTGGAACAAAATGTGGAGAAAGTGAAAGGGTCTGAAATATACTCAGATTGTATATTTTGGGAATTTTTGGTGAAAAGTCTGATCTTAATAAATGAACACTTAATTTGCTGGAACTGTACAGATCCACACCTCTGTGATCTAAATGGACATTTCTTAAAATACGCCACTTCAAAAGGATTTGTTTGGTCAGAAAGACTCTTGGTCCTGTGTGTTTAGACTGGGGGAAGTTGGAGTGAAAGAGAGCGGGGAGGATAGAAAGAGGGAAGTTTGTGTCGAAAAAAAGAGTGTGTGTGTGTTGTGCAGAAAATACTAGTCTCTAACTATCATTCCTCTCCACTCCATGTCATTGCCAAACAAACTGGATTTTCTGCCGTCTTCAAAGTATAAACATTCTGTAATTAAAGGATCATTTCACCATTTTCCTACTTTAGGTTGGATGGTTCTTTACCCTGAAAGTAGTGTTTAGGTCCACGGCAACTGTAATCCATGGTTCATTTTTCTTTAAACAGCTATTGCAAACTGTACCACTAACTCTTTCCACTGTTCACTAAAGATCTATACCAGAGCTGCCCAACCCTGTTCCTGGAAAGCTGCCGTCCTATATGTTTTCTATCCAACCCTAATTTAGGATAACAGATTCTAATAATGCGTTGCATGTGAAGATTAAAGAAGTTAGTCACGGCTGTGTTGGGCCAACCCTGTAAACCAAAGTTTATTTCAGGTGCTTCAGAGATTTTTTTTTCCCATTAAAGCGTCTTTCACATGTTTTCATATGAAAATCTCAATTACCTGAAATCAAGTCCAGGTATGATTTGATGTTACTTGAAGGGGATTTGTCCATAAACAAAATAAACATTCATATCATATGAATATTAGTAGACCGGTATCATTTTGACATTAAGTGTTACTAAATGTTTTCTGTTTTAAAGTGTTAAACCTCTTTTAAACGAGACCCCAGAGATCCTAATCAACAATTATCATTCTCTGATCTGGAATCTGTCTCAGTACCCAGTCACTGTGAAATGGTCCATTCCACTGCCCAACGCTGGCCTGTGAAATGGTCCAGTCCACTGCCCAACGCTGGCCTGTGAAATGGTCCAGTCCACTGCCCAACGCTGGCCTGTGAAATGGTCCAGTCCACTGCCCAACGCTGGCCTTTGAAATGGTCCAGTCCACTGCCCAACGCTGGCCTTTGAAGTGGTCCAGTCCACTGCCCAACGCTGGCCTTTGAAGTGGTCCAGTCCACTGCCCAACGCTGGCCTGTGAAATGGTCCAGTCCACTGCCCAACGCTGGCCTGTGAAATGGTCCAGTCCACCGCACAAAACTGGCTTGTGGCTGTGTATTCTAGCTTGGCCAGCTGACAGAAACACAACTCATCACGTGACATGCATCTGTTCTGCAAGTTGTTATTGTGTTTTCAGTTGTGCTGAGAACAGCCCCTTCAGTCTCATCTCAAACACGCTCCATTGGGTTGTGGGAGGGGAAATGTGCTGGTCACGCATGTTGACTGATTGGTTGGACCAGGCAAAGTTTTTCCAGTCATCAATTTTCAGGGGTTTCTGATCGCATGCCCAATGGCCATCCCTCTTCTTTTATTTCTAACTGCTAGGGTATTTTCTGGAAACACACTGAGTTACTTACGTTTTCAAAACACCTGGTCTTCCAGGTAGGTTAAAAACATCTGACATAGACACACACTGCAACACACACACACTCTCCTAGGAACCACTGTTTACTTTCCTGGCTCACTTGGGCCGTGTGTTGTTTGTGATGTGTTCACTCTGTCGACAGTTAAATAATAAGTCAGTGTTTTTTAAATCTACAGATAAGAGCTGGTTAATGATTTGTGTGTCTGTGTGTTTGTATGTGTGTGTGTGTGTGTGTGTGTGTGTGTGTGTGTGTGGTTAATGGTCATTCTGTGTACTCTGTACCTACAGTTTTCCTGACAGTAACAAGGTTTCCAACACAGTTTATATTTGAGTGAAGTCTTGCCTTATGAGAACAAATCACCAGGATGGAAACAGGAAGTGTTTGTTCATTTGACCTGCTGGGGTCTGTGTATACCTGTGTGAGAAATGAAATGGTGATGGAAACTCTAAATATTGCAAATATTGATAGAACTTACTGACCTTATCAAAGTAACCATGGAGTTATGTGATGACTTAGCTGTTTCTTTTTATTGCCCACTTCAGCCCTGCACTTTATTATGCTTCAAATGGAAACTCTTCGAAGAATCTCCCAACGTGGCTCCAGAATGAATATGCAGTTTGTTACGCTGCAAATGTTTGATGCTTTGCATCGATAAATATCTGGAGACATGGTGATTGATAAATATCTGGAGACATGGTGATTGATAAATATCTGGAGACATGGTGATTGATAAATATCTGGAGACATGGTGATTGATAAATATCTGGAGACATGGTGATTGATAAATATCTGGAGACATGGTGATTGATAAATATCTGGAGACATGGTGATTGATAAATATTGAGTGTTTTTCTGGTGACATGGTAATTGATAAATATTGAGGGTTTTCCTGGTGACATGGTAATTGATAAATATTGAGGGTTTTCCTGGTGACATGGTAATTGATAAATATTGAGGGTTTATCTGGTGACATGGTAATTGATAAATAGTGTTTTTCTGGTGACATGGTGAATGATAAATATTGAGGGTTTTTCTGGTGACATGGTAATTGATAAATATTGAGGGATTTTCTGGTGACATGGTAATTGATAAATATTGAGGGTTTTTCTGGTGACATGGTAATTGATAAATATTGAGGGTTTTTCTGGAGACATGGTAATTGATAAATATTGAGGGTTTTTCTGGTGACATGGTAATTGATAAATATTGAGGGTTTTTCTGGTGACATGGTAATTTATAAATATTGAGGGTTTTTCTGGTGACATGGTAATTGATAAATATTGAGGGTTTTTCTGGTGACATGGTAATTGATAAATATTGAGGGTTTTTCTGGTGACATGGTAATTGATAAATATTGAGGGTTTATCTGGTGACATGGTAATTGATAAATATTGAGGGTTTTTCTGGTGACATGGTAATTGATAAATATTGAGGGTTTTTCTGGTGACATGGTAATTGATAAATATTGAGGGTTTTTCTGGTGACATGGTGATTGATAAATATTGAGGGTTTTTCTGGTGACATGGTGATTGATAAATATTGAGGGTTTTTCTGGTGACGTGTTGATTGATAAATATTGAGGGTTTTTCTGGTGACGTGGTGATTGATAAATATTGAGGGTTTTCCTAGTGACATGGTAATTGATAAATATTGAGGGTTTTTTCTGACATGGTAACTGATAAATATTGAGGGTTTTTCTGGTGACATGGTAACTGATAAATATTGAGGGTTTTTCTGGTGACATGGTGATTGATAAATATTGAGGGTTTTTCTGGTGACATGGTAATTGATAAATATTGAGGGTTTTCCTAGTGACATTGTAATTGATAAAGATTGAGTGTTTTTTCTGACATGGTAACTGATAAATATTGAGGTTTCTTTTGTGACACAATGATTCATGAGTAGCTTATGTTTGACAAAAATACTCTTGCTGTTATCTTTTTCTCCTGCTAGTGGGCTTCTGTCTCATTTCATCTCTACCTACGATTCTGAATGTACGTGTTGATACTGTAGCAGCAGATCTTTGATATGGAGTGGGATAGGAAAGCCTAAAGCTCTCCAACTTGACTCTGGACCTCAAAGTCGGTTCCACTCCATCCAGTTCCAACTCTGTAATCAGGGTTTTTTGTAGACCTGGGACTCCAGGTGGGAGCAATTAAGGATTTGGTACAGTAGAACTGAAAGTCAACAGGCTGCAGACCTTGTCAGGTCAGAGTAGAGTACCCCTCATCTAGAGGATGAGACTAATCCCCTGTCCTCATCCCATCCCCTAACCCCCTCTCCTCCATTACTCCTCCCCAAGCCCCTCTCCTCCTTTACTCCTCCCCAAGCCCCTCTCCTATTTACTCCTCTAACTGTCTCCTTCTCGTCTCCAGTGTTCCTAACTCGTGCCCAGCCAGTCCAAGGGGGGCAGGGTCATCGGGGTATCGCTACGGACGCAACGTAACCTCTGACCTCCAGCTGGCTGCAGAGTTTGCCGCCAAGGCCGTCTCCGAGCAACAGAGGGGTGTTGCTGAGCAACTTGGAGAATCTGGTGACGGGGACAGCCCCAAGGTATACCTGTGTGTGTGTGTGTGTGTGTGTGTGTGTGTGTGTGTGTGTGTGTGTGTGTGTGTTTTTGGCAACTGTGTGAAACAATAATACTTAAGCCTGTTAGAACTAAACATAGATCCTAACATAGATCAGTTACCCTTAACAACACTGATCATAGGCCACTGATTTTGAGTATATTATTTTAACTTTTGTTTGTATAACACTTTTATGGTAATAAAAATAAATATTTAAGAGTTTAGGTTTTATTAAATGTTTTATTGTTATTACATCTTACATGAAGAGTAAGAAGAGTAGTAACAGTATTTTACAAAAAGTGAACATTTGAGTGCTGGTTTCGCAGACACAGATTAAGTCTAGTCTAGGACTAAACTTAATCTGTGTCTGCCAAACTCCTAGGCCCAGTATATAAGTCCTAGTCCCAAAATAAATCCTAGGCCCAGTATATAAGTCCTAGTCCCAAAATAAATCCTAGGCCCAATATATAAATCATGTTCCCAAAATAAATCCTAGGCCCAATATATAAGTCCTAGTATCAAAAGAAATCATAGGCCCCATATATAAGTCCTAGTACCAATGTAGGTCCTTGGCCCAGTATTGTAATTGTTTGTGCATTGTTTTCAAATGACCCAAATGTGTCTAAAAATAATTGTAAAGGTATCGACGTCTCCATTCCAAACCCTTTAAAGGTTTTTATTGTCTTTGTTTTTGACCATATTTTAGTCATTTACCACAACAACTTCAAGCCCACTTATACATTTATCTGTGGCTCAGTTTGATTTTTCCAATTGTTTTGTATTTTATTTTCATCGCTTGTGCTAAATGTGTTGGAAACCAGTTACAGACTTATTCCATCATGCAACCAGATACCCGAACCACACGCTCCCTTCCGCCTCAGATATCCTGGAGTTAACCCTCTCATCCCTCTCTTAAAGGATGAGTCCCAGAGTTAACCCTCTCCTCCCTCTCTTAAAGGATGAGTCCCAGAGTTAACCCTCTCCTCCCTCTCTTAAAGGATGTGTCCCAGAGTTAACCCTCTCCTCCCTCTCTTAAAGGATGAGTCCCAGAGTTAACCCTCTCCTCCCTCTCTTAAAGGATGAGTCCCAGAGTTAACCCTCTCCTCCCTCTCTTAAAGGATGAGTCCCAGAGTTAACCCTCTCCTCCCTCTCTTAAAGGATGAGTCCTAGAGTTAACCCTCTCCTCCCCCTCTTAAAGGATGAGTCCTAGAGTTAACCCTCTCCTCCCTCTCTTAAAGGATGAGTCCTAGAGTTAACCCTCTCCTCCCCCTCTTAAAGGATGAGTCCTAGAGTTAACCCTCTCCTCCCTCTCTTAAAGGATGAGTCCTAGAGTTAACCCTCTCCTCCCCCTCTTAAAGGATGAGTCCTAGAGTTAACCATCTCCTCCACCTCTTAATGGATTAGTCCTAGAGTTAACACTCTCCTCCCTCTCTTAAAGGATGAGTCCCAGAGTTAACCCTCTCCTCCCTCTCTTAAAGGATGAGTCCCAGAGTTAACCCTCTCCTCCCTCTCTTAAAGGATGAGTCCTAGAGTTAACCCTCTCCTCCCCCTCTTAAAGGATGAGTCCTAGAGTTAACACTCTCCTCCCTCTCTTAAAGGATTAGTCCTAGAGTTAACCATCTCCTCCACCTCTTAATGGATTAGTCCTAGAGTTAACACTCTCCTCCCTCTCTTAAAGGATGAGTCTTTGAGTTAACACTCTCCTCCCTCTCTTAAATGATGAGTCCTAGCGTTAACTCTCTCATCCCTCTCTTACAGGACGACTCCAAGCCTCCCTACTCCTACGCCCAGCTGATTGTTCAGGCCATCTCGTCAGCACCAGACCGACAGCTCACACTGTCAGGAATCTACACACACATCACCAAACACTACCCCTACTACCGCACTGCTGACAAAGGCTGGCAGGTAACACACACACGCATGCATTATATTGTAAATATGCCTTAGGTTTCTGTGTCTCTCTGTCTCGTGTTGTTGTATTTTTTCATAAATATTATAATAAGTTAATTCTAGAGAAGCACCCATTATTTGCCCCTTTTTTAATCCTCCCCCTGCTCTTATTGAACCCCTGCGCTTATTGAACCCCTCCCCCTTTTCTCATTGAAACCCCCCCCGCCCTCTTTCCAGAACTCAATCCGCCACAATCTGTCTCTGAACCGTTACTTCCTGAAAGTGGCTCGTAGCCAGGAGGAGCCTGGAAAAGGTAGTTTCTGGCGTGTGGACTCTGCCTCGGAGGGAAAGCTGGTGGAACAGGCCTTCAGGAAGAGACGGCAGAGGGGCGTGGCCTGCTTCCGCACACCCTTCGGTCCCCTCTCATCCAGGTACGACCTCTCAACCTCTGGATGAACCCTTGTCTTCTAAACCTGATTTAGCTAATCATATTATAGGTTATGAATCAGTAGGACTGGAGAGAAGCCTGGACCCCTGGTATGAATCACTGGGAGAAGTTTAGGCCTTTGTGGGATGAAATCGAAACTCCAGGTCAGCAAAGAGTAAAATGTATTAACCTCAATCAGAATCTAAAGCTCAAGTCACCAGGCTTGGAATTTCGTCATTTTAGGGGCAAGGCCATTTGGCCTTCAGTGTCACAAAAAATGTTAGGCCACAAAGACCACATGCCAGAGCACAAGGGCCACATGGCAGGGCACAAAGACCCACATGCCAGGGCACAAAGACCCACATGCCAGGGCACAAAGACCCACATGCCAGGGCACAAAGACCCACATGCCAGGGCACAAAGACCCACATGCCAGGGCACAAAGACCCACATGCCAGGGCACAAAGACCCACATGCCAGGGCACTAAGACCCACATGCCAGGGCACAAAGACCCACATGCCAGGGCACAAAGACCCACATGCCAGGGCACAAAGACCCACATGCCAGGGCACAAAGACCCACATGCCAGGGCACAAAGACCCACATGCCAGGGCACAAGGGCCACTGATTGAAATAGGAGGATTTGGAGCGTACAAGTAAACAACTTGAATTGCTGATAAGGAAAAAAAACACAGTTGTGCCCAAGAGTTAGAATACCCTTGGAGAATTGGTAATATATGTACCATTTGTAAAGCATCAATGACCGCATGCAGTCTTTTGTAATAGTTGTCTAAGAGGCCCCGGATTCTTGCAGGTGGTACAGCTGCCCATTTGTCTTGGTTAAATGCCTCCAGGTCATGCAAAGCCTTTGGTCGTCTTACGTGAACCGCACGTTTGAGATCTTCCCATAGTGGCTTGATGATATTAAGGTCAGGAGACTGTGATGGCCACTCCAGAACCTCCACTGGAGGGTCAACTTGGCCATGTGCTTAGGGTCATTGTCGTGCTGGAAAGTCCAAGAGCATCCGATGCGCTGCTTTCATGCAGAAGAATGCAAATTGTCTGCCAGTATTTTCTGATAACATGCTGCATTCATCTTGCCATCAATTTTCACAAGATTCCCTGTGCCTTTAGAGCTCACACCCCCCCAAAAATCAGTGAGCCAGCACCATGCTTCACAGGGGGTATGGTATTCTGTTCACTATAGGCCTTGTTGACCCCTCTCCAAACATAATGCTTATGGTTGTGACCATAAAGCTCTATTTTGGTCTCGTCACTCCAAATTGCAGTGTGCCAGAAGCTGTGAGGCGTGTCAAGGTGTTGTCGGGCATATTGTAACTGGGCTTTTTTGTGGCATTGGCCAAGTAAAAGCTTCTTTCTGACAACTCGACCATGCAGCTCATTTTTGTTCAGGTATCGTCATATTGTGCTCCTTGAAACAACCCCACTGTCTTTTTCCAGAGCAGCCTGTATTTCTCCTGAGGTTACCTGTGGGTTTTTCTTTGTATCCCGATAAATTCTGGCAGTTTTGTCTGAAATCTTCTGAGAGCTGACAAACTCATTGACTATTTAAAAAGCCACAGGTGTGGGAAATGTACCTATTATTGCCATTTCTGTCACCTTGTGTGTCTTTTTCAAGGCCAAACATTCAAGGGTATGTAAACTTTTGATCAGGGTCATTTGGGTGATTTTTGTTATCAGTAGGATTTAAAAAGGAGCCAAACAACTATGTGATAATAAATGGTTTTATATGATCACTATCCTTAAATAAAATAATTGTTTTTGCATGATCAGTAGTGTCTGTATATAGTCATATTTCAGTCATATCAATCATATTCATATTCAAAATCAATGCCAAAATGTCACAATATCTGCCAGGTTATGCAAACTTATGAGCACTGTACAGGACATAAAAACATAATTAACTTTTTTAATTTCATTCTTTGAATAATAACTTATTATAATTAGTATGGTTTTTCCATATAATAATTAAAATTATGTTTTAATCCTTGAAATTACATCTATTGACAGTTGAGTTTCGTTAGGTCTAGCTCGACAGTAGGCAAACATTACCTCAGTTAGCCAAAAGTAAAGAATCTTTTAACATCATTATCACCTGGGCTAATGAGTACGACCTAAATTAACAAATGTAGTGACTTATTTGTGCGTGGAGCAAGTGATAACTAATGTTACTTCTCGGAGCTCTCATAAAAAACCTTTCTCACCTCCCAGTTGCTCATGAACGCACCTTCCAAAACAGAGAGGTTTCATTCAGGTAAGCACTAAATAAGTCAGCTAACCCAAATAAGCTAGCTTGTTACCTGCATGTAGTCTGTTCTTGTGGTTGTTCTTACGTTGCGAATTACAAAACAAACTTACGAACAAACTGCTGACCGTGAGATTCTGACCTGTGTGGTTAGGACATGGTGGATGTAAGGTGTACCCTGATTTCTGGGGCATCACAGCCTGAGCGAAGGGCAACGACGGCCGTGGTCCTTCGCTGCAAGTCAACGTTAGCCTGTCTCTGAAGATGTCATTCATCTCCCAATATGGTTAAAGTATTTCTCTCTCTGTTTAATCACTTCAGAAGGTTGGATTGGCATGAAAATTGTTACCACACTGCATTGCTAAAGCAAACACAGAGCGATTAAATCGAATCCGGTACCGATACTGCTACTGCCTGGGTTTATATCTGACCCACTGCTGTCCCACTCGTGTTTTAGAAGTCCCGCTGAATCTCCTCAAAGGATGGTGATGGTGATGACGATGATGATGGTTGTGGAATGAATATTAATGATTAATAACAACGACCAGAACAATGAGGAGGACCGTAATGAAATGGAGGAGACGCAGGCTATTACCGTTACTCTCCCCGTCTCCTCTCTCTAACTCGCTACTGTCCCCTCTCCTCCGAATGTCCTCTCCCTCTGCTCAAATTGTTTAACCCCCTCCTCCCTGTCCCCTCCTCTGTCTCTCCTCCCACTCCTCCTCGTCTCTCCTCCCACTCCTCCTCGTCTCTCCTCCCTGTCTGTCCACTACCTCCCCTCTAACTGTTTAACCATCTCTCCCTGTCCTCTCTTTCTCCTCTATGCTGTCATGGGATTGGATTAGAACAAAGTAAGTTTCTTTAGCTCTCCGTAGGTTGTGTATGAGTGTGTTCGGTTGTGTGTCCTGCAGTGAATGTCCTCTCGTCATCCTGGACTTGTGAAAAGTGTCGTTCTCTCAGTTTTTTTCCAATTGGCACTGAATATGCCCCCCCGACTGCCTCTGGAAAGTTGAAGATGAATATGTCTTTCAGTGCCAGACTTGCCAAGCTGCTTCATTAACACTGCTCGCTCAACCAGGAAATACCTGCCACATTTGGCAACCCTGAGCCGACATCCGACCGACCAACCCCGGACAGTGGGTGGAGCCACATCCAGCCCTTAGGTGGTGTTGGTGTGACCAGGATTGGCCCTCCTGGCGTGTTTCTATACAGGATTTTGCCTTAAACATCTATCTGTCCTCCTACCCCGTCCTCTAGAAGCGCTCCGGCCTCCCCGACCCACCAGGGCCTCCTCTCCCCCCCCTCCAGCGGCCTCCAGACCCCAGAGTGTCTGTCCAGAGAGGGCTCTCCTCTGTCTCACGAACCCCCCCACCACCACCACGATCTGGCACACAAACTGGCCTCCGTACCAGAATACCGCTACACACAGAGCGCACCAGGTAGGACCCACACACACACAGAGCGCACCAGGTAGGACCCACACACACACAGAGCGCACCAGGTAGGGCCCACACACACACACACACAGAGCGCACCAGGTAGGACCCACACACACACAGAGCGCACCAGGTAGGACCCACACACACACAGAGCGCACCAGGTAGGACCCACACACACACAGAGCGCACCAGGTAGGACCCACACACACACAGAGCGCACCAGGTAGGACCCACACACACACAGAGCGCACCAGGTAGGACCCACACACACACACACACAGAGCGCACCAGGTAGGACCCACACACACACAGAGCGCACCAGGTAGGAACCACACACACACAGAGCGCACCAGGTAGGACCCACACACACACAGAGCGCACCAGGTAGGACCCACACACACACACACACAGAGCGCACCAGGTAGGACCCACACACACACAGAGCGCACCAGGTAGGACCCACACACACACACACACACAGAGCGCACCAGGTAGGACCCACACACACACAGAGCGCACCAGGTAGGACCCACACACACACAGAGCGCACCAGGTAGGACCCACACACACACAGAGCGCACCAGGTAGGACCCACACACACACAGAGCGCACCAGGTAGGACCCACACACGCACACACACACAGAGCGCACCAGGTAGGAACCACACACGCACACACACACAGAGCGCACCAGGTAGGGCACACACACACAGAGCGCACCAGGTAGGACACACACACACACAGAGCGCACCAGGTAGGACCCACACACACACACACACAGAGCGCACCAGGTAGGACCCACACACACACAGAGCGCACCAGGTAGGACCCACACACGCGCACACACACACAGAGCGCACCAGGTAGGACCCACACACACACAGAGCGCACCAGGTAGGACCCACACACACACAGAGCGCACCAGGTAGGACCCACACACGCACACACACACAGAGCGCACCAGGTAGGACACACACACACACAGAGCGCACCAGGTAGGACCCACACACACACACACACAGAGCGCACCAGGTAGGAACCACACACACACAGAGCGCACCAGGTAGGAACCACACACACACAGAGCGCACCAGGTAGGACCCACACACACACAGAGCGCACCAGGTAGGACCCACACACACACACACAGAGCGCACCAGGTAGGACCCACACACACACACACAGAGCGCACCAGGTAGGACCCACACACACACAGAGCGCACCAGGTAGGACCCACACACACACAGAGCGCACCAGGTAGGACCCACACACACACAGAGCGCACCAGGTAGGACCCACACACACACAGAGCGCACCAGGTAGGACCCACACACACACACACACAGAGCGCACCAGGTAGGACCCACACACACACAGAGCGCACCAGGTAGGAACCACACACACACAGAGCGCACCAGGTAGGACCCACACACACACAGAGCGCACCAGGTAGGACCCACACACACACACACACAGAGCGCACCAGGTAGGACCCACACACACACAGAGCGCACCAGGTAGGACCCACACACACACACACACACAGAGCGCACCAGGTAGGACCCACACACACACAGAGCGCACCAGGTAGGACCCACACACACACAGAGCGCACCAGGTAGGACCCACACACACACAGAGCGCACCAGGTAGGACCCACACACACACAGAGCGCACCAGGTAGGACCCACACACGCACACACACACAGAGCGCACCAGGTAGGAACCACACACGCACACACACACAGAGCGCACCAGGTAGGGCACACACACACAGAGCGCACCAGGTAGGACACACACACACACAGAGCGCACCAGGTAGGACCCACACACACACACACACAGAGCGCACCAGGTAGGACCCACACACACACAGAGCGCACCAGGTAGGACCCACACACGCGCACACACACACAGAGCGCACCAGGTAGGACCCACACACACACAGAGCGCACCAGGTAGGACCCACACACACACAGAGCGCACCAGGTAGGACCCACACACGCACACACACACAGAGCGCACCAGGTAGGACACACACACACACAGAGCGCACCAGGTAGGACCCACACACACACACACACAGAGCGCACCAGGTAGGAACCACACACACACAGAGCGCACCAGGTAGGAACCACACACACACAGAGCGCACCAGGTAGGACCCACACACACACAGAGCGCACCAGGTAGGACCCACACACACACACACAGAGCGCACCAGGTAGGACCCACACACACACACACACAGAGCGCACCAGGTAGGACACACACACACAGAGCGCACCAGGTAGGACCCACACACACACACACACAGAGCGCACCAGGTAGGACACACACACACAGAGCGCACCAGGTAGGAACCACACACACAAACACACACACACACAGAGCGCACCAGGTAGGAACCACACACACACACACACACACACACACACACACAGAGCGCACCAGGTAGGAACCAAACACACACACAGATCCACACACACACTGAGCTCCCAGGGTGGATGTAACTAAAGTGTGTGTGTGTGACTCCCAGGGTGGATATAACTAAAGTGTGTGTGACTCCCAGGGTGGATATAACTAAAGTGTGTGTGACTCCCAGGGTGGATATAACTAAAGTGTGTGTGACTCCCAGGGTGGATATAACTAAAGTGTGTGTGACTCCCAGGGTGGATATAACTAAAGTGTGTGTGACTCCCAGGGTGGATATAACTAAAGTGTGTATGTGACTCCCAGGGTGGATATAACTAAAGTGTGTATGTGACTCCCAGGGTGGATATAACTAAAGTGTGTGTGTGACTCCCAGGGTGGATATAACTAAAGTGTGTGTGTGACTCCCAGGGTGGATATAACTAAAGTGTGTGTGACTCCCAGGGTGGATATAACTAAAGTGTGTGTGACTCCCAGGGTGGATATAACTAAAGTGTGTGTGACTCCCAGGGTGGATATAACTAAAGTGTGTATGTGACTCCCAGGGTGGATATAACTAAAGTGTGTATGTGACTCCCAGGGTGGATATAACTAAAGTGTGTGTGTGACTCCCAGGGTGGATATAACTAAAGTGTGTGTGACTCCCAGGGTGGATATAACTAAAGTGTGTGTGACTCCCAGGGTGGATATAACTAAAGTGTGTGTGACTCCCAGGGTGGATATAACTAAAGTGTGTGTGTGACTCCCAGGGTGGATATAACTAAAGTGTGTATGTGACTCCCAGGGTGGATATAACTAAAGTGTGTGTGACTCCCAGGGTGGATATAACTAAAGTGTGTGTGACTCCCAGGGTGGATATAACTAAAGTGTGTGTGTGACTCCCAGGGTGGATATAACTAAAGTGTGTGTGTGACTCCCAGGGTGGATATAACTAAAGTGTGTATGTGACTCCCAGGGTGGATATAACTAAAGTGTGTGTGTGTGACTCCCAGGGTGGATATAACTAAAGTGTGTGTGACTCCCAGGGTGGATATAACTAAAGTGTGTGTGACTCCCAGGGTGGATATAACTAAAGTGTGTGTGTGACTCCCAGGGTGGATATAACTAAAGTGTGTGTGTGACTCCCAGGGTGGATATAACTAAAGTGTGTGTGTGACTCCCAGGGTGGATATAACTAAAGTGTGTGTGTGACTCCCAGGGTGGATATAACTAAAGTGTGTGTGACTCCCAGGGTGGATATAACTAAAGTGTGTGTGACTCCCAGGGTGGATATAACTAAAGTGTGTGTGACTCCCAGGGTGGATATAACTAAAGTGTGTGTGACTCCCAGGGTGGATATAACTAAAGTGTGTGTGACTCCCAGGGTGGATATAACTAAAGTGTGTGTGTGACTCCCAGGGTGGATATAACTAAAGTGTGTGTGACTCCCAGGGTGGATATAACTAAAGTGTGTGTGACTCCCAGGGTGGATATAACTAAAGTGTGTGTGACTCCCAGGGTGGATATAACTAAAGTGTGTGTGACTCCCAGGGTCCCCGGTTCACAGCCAGCCGGTGATTATGGCTGCTCCGCCCCACCCCCTGCCCACTGGGCTGGGAAAACCCCTGGCCCTATTCTCCGGCCCGGGGGGCAGCCAGACCCTCCACATGCTGCAGAGCCCCCCCACCACCCTCACCATGCTGCGTCTTGTCACCACCGCCACCTCCTCCAACCCCACCAATGGGTACATCCTGACCCCTGGGGGCGGGGCACAGGGGCACATCACCACCCGACAGGACAGCGAGCACAGAGGTACGGACTGTTCTGTCTGTGTCTGTCTGTGTCTGTCAGTGGTTCTCCATCCATGTCAACATGAACCACCACCCTTTCTTCAGAAAAAAGAAAGAAAATAAAAATTAAGAGACCACTGCAAATTGAACGCTTCAGTTCCTCACTCAAAATGTTCCTTTTCAACTTTTTTTGGAAAGGAAAGAGCTGTGGTCTCTTAATGTTTTCCGGAGCTGTATGTATGACTTGTGTATGTTGTATGTAGTCTAGACTGTGTCATGTCATTCATATGTAAACGTATGTATGACTTGTGTATGTTGTATGTAGTCTAGACTGTGTCATGTCATTCATATGTAAACGTATGTATGACTTGTGTATGTTGTATGTAGTCTAGACTGTGTCATGTCATTCATATGTAAACGTATGTATGACTTGTGTATGTTTTATGTAGTCTAGATGGTGTAATGTCATATGTAAACGTATGTATGACTTGTGTATGTTGTATGTAGTCTAGACTGTGTCATGTCATTCATATGTAAACGTATGTATGACTTGTGTATGTTGTATGTAGTCTAGATGGTGTAATGTCATATGTAAACGTATGTATAACTTGTGTATGTTGTATGTAGTCTAGATGTTGTCATGTCATATGTAAACGTATGTATGACTTGTGTATGTTGTATGTAGTCTAGATGGTGTCATGTCATATGTAAACGTATGTATGACTTGTGTATGTTGTATGTATGTTCCAGACCTGCAGCAGCAGACCCGGGAGCGTGTCATCCAATCTGTGGAAGGAGCCCAGCAAGGGTTGGAGGGGCGTGGCCTATCTCTGGGGCTGCACCAACTTCCTGTTCGCCCTGTCACTCAGAATGGCAAACACGCCTCAGCGGTTGCCACAGTTACCAGCGTCGCCAGCGCTTACGGTACGACCACTTTCGAAGAGGGTGATGTAGTGGTAGTTGTTGTAGTAGTGATAATTGTAGTAGTAGTGATGGTGTAGCGGTAGTAGTAGTAGTATAGTACAACAATCTGGTAGGTATCAGGTTTGGTTCAGAGACCTTTTTGCTCTCTTTCTGGAGCCTGATTTATTCCAGGTCTATTCCAGCTCTGTGGTTGTTTGGTATCTAACAGCCTGCAGAAATATTCAGATGGTTGTTTGGTATCTAACAGCCTGCAGACTTATTCAGATGGTTGTTTGGTATCTAACAGCCTCTCTGATCCAGCTTGATCAGTTGGTTGGCTGTAGGTAATTTAACATGTCTTTAATACTGATATCTGTCCCCACAGCTCTGACCAGTCCTCTGCAGATCCTTGCAGCCCAGGCCTCCAGCTCCCCCCCTGTCCTGTTGAGCAGACAGCCCAATGCGGGGCCTGATGTTGGGCCGGAGGCGCCAGGCGAGCCCCAGGCCAAGAGGCCAAAGATTGAGGAGGACGAAGCTCCTCCCAGTCAGCAGCCTGTCATCGTGGCCATGAGCTCTCAGCCCCACGACAACAGGAAGTAGAACCACCTCACTCTGACCTCTGACCCTGAAGCCTAGCAGAGAGTGGGAGGAGCCTCTCTGTGTCTTTTCCAAATCACCCTCCAGCAGCCTATCCCCCCCACCCTCCCCAGATCAGGGCCATAGATGCAGGGGTCCGGGCCCAGGGTTGGTCCGGGCCCAGGGTTGGTCCGGGCCCAGGGTTGGTCCGGCTGGAGGGGTAGGACAGTGTCTGTGGGTCTTTAAGAGCAGATTCTAGTGCGTGGTCCTGCCTCCCCAGTGGTTGTCGAGCCTTTCCGCCATGACCCCATTGAGTCGATGTCTGTTCCGGGAGCAGCACCGCTGATTCAGCTGGTCCAGTAATCATAACGACCTTGGTAAGTGATTCAGGTGTGCTGATTAACGGCCGGGCCTGTGCGGGTGTCCCGGAGGACGGGTCTGAGAACCACTGTGGTAGGTGCTGCGTCGGTTAATTTATGGGAGAGTGCTGGCATCATGAATTCCCCTACGTCACAAGTCTGACCCCTGACCCCCTAATCAACCCTGATCAGTAACTGCTATTGATTATTACCTGCTCTGCATCATGCCAGGTCCTCAACATTTACCCCTTGACTCCAGGTCCCTGCCCTCCTCCCTCTGACCCCTGGTCTCTTGGGCAGTTAGACCTCCAGAGAAACCCCAGGTGGTATTGGTTGATAGCTGATAAAAGATTTAGGTTCCAAAACCATCAACACACTGTTGACCTGGAGAGGGGACGGGAGTTCTCCTGCTCTACAGCGGAGGAGTCAGGGATGAGTCTGGATCCGGAGACAGAACCAGAACCTTGTTTCCTTTTTTCCCGTGTTAAGAGGACATTGAGGTGCTGAATTTCAACCCTGGTCTAATATTCAGCTGTACTGCTCAAACTACACACTGCAAACACACTCGGCTCTATAATACCATCCTTACTACACAGTTAGGGCTACTACAATATAACGTCATCCAAGTTCTGTTTTCATCGCCAGTCCCTGTTGGGAGACTTCTGGAATCGGTTAGTAGCAAATCCAGGAATCTCTAAACCGGGAAATCTGGTTACATGAATGTTGTGTGTGACCGAGGAGCTGATGTATGTATGTGCTGTTTAATATTTTTGCATTATCATCATTTTATCCCTTAAGCCTTAAATGTTTCTACTGTTTTGTTGTATTTTTTTCTAGGTTCTAATTTCAGTTAAATGTTTTTAATGTTGAGGACTTATTTTCTAACACTGCAGACTGCTTGAGAAAATAACCTTTCTTTTGTAACCTTGCAGACTGCTTCAGAACACAACTTTTATTTTGTAATGTTGCAGAGAGTGTACTTGTCATCTGTACTTGTGTGTATGGTGACTTCAGGGAGGTGTACGTAATCCTTTAACCGCTGATCCCAGGTCAGGTCATATCCCACCTTTATTATGGTTTAGAGGTAGGAGGGCAGGGGATCGGTTCCCACCTTTATTATGGTTTAGAGGTAGGAGGGCCTGGGGATCTGATCCCACCTTTATTATGGTTTAGAGGTAGGAGGGCAGGGGATCGGATCCCACCTTTATTATGGTTTAGAGGTAGGAGGGCAGGGGATCTGATCCCACCTTTATTATGGTTTAGAGGTTGGAGGGCCAGGGGATCTGATCCCACCTTTATTATGGTTTAGAGGTAGGAGGGCAGGGGATCGGATCCCACCTTTATGATGGTTTAGAGGTTGGAGGGCAGGGGATCGGATCCCACCTTTATTATGGTTTAGAGGTAGGAGGGCAGGGGATCGGATCCCACCTTTATGATGGTTTAGAGGTTGGAGGGCCTGGGGATCTGATCCAGTCAGCGTTCAGGTTGTGTCCCAACTGGCACTCTATTGCTTACATAGTGCACTGAGTTGGAACCTATGGAGTCTTTGGGCGCCCTTCAGATGAGAGTTTTACTCCAGTATCTGGGATATTTGCTGGTTTGAATCCCAAAGCCAAATCTGGCTCGGTGCCTTTCACCAAGGCACTCAACCCTAATTGGTCCTGGGCATGAAGACACATCCGTGACACAACCACAGAACAAGACACTGACCTGGTGCACTATGAAGGCGTTAGGGTGCAGTTTGGGAGTCAGTTGGCCATAGGGAAGCAGGGGATGGGACCAACACAACTACAACTGGCTCTTTTAAACATTTTCTTATTTTAACTTTCCCTCACTCTCACATTCTCTCCATCACCCCTCCACTCTCCCTCTCTTTCTTCCACTCTTCCCGTCTCTACTATCTAGTCACCAGTGGAATTCTGGAGGGCGTTTTACTTATGGAATTAGAATGTACTAGATTCTATTGATTCTAAAGCTTTAGCCTTTCTACTAGAACTAATCAGGACATGATTTTGTAACACTTCAAAACTATTATTTTTAACACTTCAAAATGTGTTTGTCAACCTACAGTTTTGACTGTCTGCTGATCACAAGACTTTATACAAAATCTATGATTGTTGCAAAAAAAAAAAAAAGAAGAAAAAAAATTACTCAGCTGCTCTTCTCCCTTCTGCTAAATGACAGCTGTTTAAAGTTGGGTGGTGACAATGGTATTTTTTTGCTAAAAGTATTTTGCTATTCTATTAAAAAACATAGAGAGTATATATGTATTTTTAAATGTTTCTGTTTGTGATTTGTTTAAAATGTGTAGCACAAATTAAATTCTCTCATTGACCTGCTCTGTTGTCTGGTTTCTTCTTCCTCCTCCCTGTAAAGAATTGTCATTCAAATTCCTGAAAACAGATTTTTTTCTAATTTTGACTGATATTTGTAAATGCTTCCAATTTTATATTTAAAATAAATATTCTAAAATGTTTTCCTAATACTTTTCTAAATACTTATCTGAATATATAATCTTTTTTTAATACTTTCAAAGTGGTTATAGTGCAACAGTGATTGCATTGAAATGTTTCCATTTTCTAAATAATCTGGACAGGGCCTTCTCATTTCCTGTCAAACATTTATTCATATCATTATTCAGTAATCCTGGTTCTAAGGTTATAAATATTGAAAAGTTATTGGACGTGAGAACAACGGCATCAAGCTGTACAAAATACAGACTGGTACAAACAATTGAGCACAATCAAAAGGTCAGTGATAATGTATTCAATAGATGAACATACAGTAAAAGGTCTGTGATAATGTTGTTGATAGATGTACAGTAAGGAAATGAGCTTTAACTGGAGGCTGCATAACACTACGGGCCATGTTTATACCTGGAGCTAGCATGCATCCTGATCTTGTCCAACATTTTTTTGTGATAAAATATTAACATCCATTTAAGGCTGGGATTCACCCTAGTCATAGGTTATAGGCATCACAGCTTTTAAAGGCAACATCTGCTTGAGCATTAATATGTCTTGTTTACCATCAATGTGCATTCTGCAAAACTGCTGTCAGAAGCAATAACTCATTGTGGATAGTCCCTCTGAACTCATAACCGTACTGAAACACTTGTTTCCCTATTGGTTTCTAAAAGGGACTTTGATGGAATGTTTTCTCCCTGTTTTTTTTACAGTTTTTCGTTCAGTTAAACATTCCAGAATGTAAAAATTATTTAAATGACGCTCTGTTTTAAAATCTGGGCCAAAACAGAATGCGGACAATATCAGAACACATTTTAGCGGCAAGTTACAACAGAGCTAATGATGACATCTTTAAACGGAACAATCAGAACATTGGAATATTCTTTAACAGAACACTAGGACACTCTTCAATAGAACACTGATCAGTAGAACATGTTTAATAGTAGCAGATTACCCTAGTAGTCCCCTTTCAGTAGAACATGTCAAAAAGAGGGTCAAAGCCAGAAGTGTTTCAGGCCTCCAGGACTTAATTTAAATTAGCCCTGGTGTAGCTTAAGAATCCATATAGAGAATGTAGAGACGCTGTAGGGTAGGAGTTGTTATAAAGGATGTAGGGTCCTCGTAGGTTGAGTTGTTATAGTGGATGTAGAGACCTCGTAGGTTGAGTTGTTATAGAGGATGTAGAGACCTCGTAGGTTGAGTTATTTTAGAGGATGTAGAGACCTCGTAGGTTGAGTTGTTATAGAGGATATAGAGACTTCGTAGGTTGAATTTTATAGAGGATTTAGAGACCTCGTAGGTTGAACTGTTATAGAGGATTTAGAGACCTTGTAGGTTGAGTTGTTATAGTGGATGTAGAGACCTCGTAGGTTGAGTTGTAGAGACCTCGTAGGTTGAGTTATTTTAGAGGATGTAGAGACCTCGTAGGTTGAGTTGTTATAGAGGATATAGAGACCTCGTAGGTTGAATTTTATAGAGGATGTAGAGACCTCGTAGGTTGAGTTATTTTAGAGGATGTAGAGACCTCGTAGGTTGAGTTGTTATAGTGGATGTAGAGACCTCGTAGGTTGAGTTGTAGAGACCTCGTAGGTTGAGTTATTTTAGAGGATGTAGAGACCTCGTAGGTTGAGTTGTTATAGAGGATATAGAGACCTCGTAGGTTGAATTTTATAGAGGATGTAGAGACCTCGTAGGTTGAGTTATTTTAGAGGATGTAGAGACCTCGTAGGTTGAGTTGTTATAGAGGATATAGAGACTTCGTAGGTTGAATTTTATAGAGGATTTAGAGACCTCGTAGGTTGAACTGTTATAGAGGATTTAGAGACCTCGTAGGTTGAGTTGTTATAGTGGATGTAGAGACCTCGTAGGTTGAGTTGTTGTAGAGACCTCGTAGGTTGAGTTATTTTAGAGGATGTAGAGACCTCGTAGGTTGAGTTGTTATAGAGGATATAGAGACCTCGTAGGTTGAATTTTATAGAGGGTTTAGAGACCTCGTAGGTTGAACTGTTATAGAGGATTTAGAGACCTCGTAGGTTGAACTGTTATAGAGGATTTAGAGACCTTGTAGGTTGAACTGTTATAGAGGATTTAGAGACCTCATAGGTTGAGTTGTCATAGAGCATGTAGAGACCTCGTAGGTTGAGTTTGGATGTAGGGACCTTATAGGTTGAGTTATTACTGAGGATGTAGAGACCTCGTAGGCTGAGTTATTATAGAGGATGTAGAGACCTCGTAGGTTGAACTGTTATGGAGGATTTAGAGACCTCATAGTTTGAGTTGTCAGAGAGTATGTAGAGACCTTGTAGGTTGAGTTGTTATAGTGGATGTACGGACCTCGTAGGTTGAGTTGTTATAGTGGTTGTAGATACCTCGTAGGTTGAGATGACAGAGGATATAGAGACCTCATAGGTTGAGTTAGAGGATGTAGAGACCTCATAGGTTGAACTGTTATAGAGAATTTAGAGACCTCATAGGTTGAATTGTCATATAGGATGTAGGGACCTCGTAGACTGAACAGTAATAGAGGATTTACAGACCTTGTAGGTTAATTTGTCTTAGATTATGTAGAGAACTCACAGTTGTAGCTGTTCAAGGTGGCTGACTGCAGAAGCAGCTCATATGAGGCCATCTGTATTCAGAAGTGGTTTTAATGTCCTAACATGAGTTGCCTACTGTATAAACAGGTATCAGGTCAAGGTTGATGAGTTACTGACGTCCACGGTTATGATCTGTTTGCTCAGGAGTTTCATTTGCTGATCCCTCCAGACGATCTGAATACAATCCTGTTACACTCAACACACAGGAAGGCTCTCCTAGCTGACTACTTCTAAATGTTGAGGGTCCTCAGCTGTGCCACCGATGCTAACATGTCCCCAGGAGGCCCCTACATTTCATATACGCTGATGACTGTGCTTGAGACCATCCCAGCCGGTGTGGGTTAACCCTGGACACGGATTGGTTTGACTGTTAATGACATCTGCATGTGATTGGTCAAAAGTCATACAAAGTAATGGGTGTCTCCAAGTAAGGAGGCGGGCATACATGGTCTCTCCTCCAATCCAGGCAGGAATGTACAGCCATTGTAATAGTGCAGCAAAGGACATCAGGAAGTGTTTTTTTAACATCTGCTGAGTCCTGATCCACTCCTGATCCACTCCTGATCCACTCCTGATCCACTCCTGATCCACTCTTGATCCACTCTTGATCCACTCCTGATCCACTCTTGATCCACTCCTGATCCACTCTTGATCCACTCTTGATCCACTCCTGATCCACTCTTGATCCACTCTTGATCCACTCCTGATCCACTCTTGATCCACTCTTGATCCACTCCTGATCCACTCTTGATCCACTCTTGATCCACTCTTGAATTCTGCTGACGATTTGTGCTTGATGACGTTTTTTGGGGATTAATTTTTCCCAATAATCTTTGTCTATCTATGTGTGTCCTCACTAATATCTGATTTCAGATCAGAGGTGTCTGTGTTTGTTCCCAGGAGTTTCTTATTCCAAAATCTATTCCTGGTGTCTTCATCATCTCCCTTCATCTGCTCTCCATGCTGTCCCTCTTCTGTCCTCTCCCTCCCTGATAGATGTCATCTCCCCCTCTCTTTTCCCTTCCACTCCTTTGTCTCCCCTCCCTCCCCCTTGTTCCAGTCCCCTCCTTCTCTTGGTGGTCCTGAGGGCAGAATCCAGTTAGCAGGACGAGGCGCTGATCTTCTCTGTGACCTCCAGGTCTGACTTGGCCACCAGGAAACGCAGACGCCCTCCACCCAAACGGATCAGATCTACAGCACTGGAGGAGGTGAAGACAGACGGAGGGACGGAGGAGGGGAGAAAGAATAAATGAGGAGGTGAAGAAAGAGGGAGGGATGAATGAGGGGGATGGACAGAGTTTAGAAGGACAGAAATGACAGTGGAGAAGATGAAAGGGTAGAAGGAGAGACTCATTACCCAGGTAGCCAGAGACCGACCGTAGAAGGTGACCGACCCAGCGTTAACATCGTAGTAGCGATCAATCATTAATGTCTCTTTAAAAGCTATCAATCATCATCATGCCCTTTTGTTTCATGTCCTCATCTTCCTCATCATCATCATCAGCTTGTCTTCCTCACCTCTGATAGTCAGCCCCTATCAGGCTGGTCCCATTGACAGCCAGGATCCTGTCTCCAATCCTCAACCTTCCATCTGACGCCGCCGGGCCTTCTGGGATCAGAGTCCTGATGTAGATTCCTGCAGCGTTGAGAGGGGTGTGCTGGAGGGAGGTGGGAGGAGGAGAGAGGTGGGGTTGGGAGGCAGGACAAGAGAGGTGGGGGTGGGAGGGAGGACAAGAGAGGTGGGGTTGGGAGGCAGGACAAGAGAGGTGGGGGTGTGAGGGAGGACGAGAGAAACAGGAGGAGGGAAGGTGAGGAGGGAATGAAGGTTTGCCTGTTTAGATATAACCTTCCACTGTGTTCAGCCAGCCACTAATGGGGTGCGTGCGTGCATGTGTGCGTGCGTGTGTGCGTGCGTACTACGCGTGTGTGTGCGTGCGTACTACGTGTGTGTGTGTGCACTATGTGTGTACTCACCAGCCCGTCAATCAGGCCCATGCCCAGTCCATACGGCCCCTTGTCCAGTTCCACTATGAAGACCAGACCACAACAGTCATCATCACGGGACAGAGGACCCAGAGACACAGGCAAGGGAAACTCAGACACACTACCTGCAAGAGACACAAACTACAACTAGACAACACACACTACAACTACACAACACTACAACTAGACAACACACTACAACTAGACAACACACACTACGACCACACAACACACTCTACGACCAGACAACTCACACTACAACTAGACACCACACACAACAACTACACAACACACTACGACTAGACAACACACATTACGACCAGACAACACACTACAGCTACACAACACACACAACAACTACACAACACATTACGACTAGACAACACACCACAACTACACAACACACACAACAACTACATAACACAGTACGACCAGACAACACACCACAACTACACAACACACACTACAACTACATAACACACTACAGCTACACAACACACTATGACTAGACAACACACTACAACTACACAACACACACTACAACTACACAACACACTACAGCTACACAACACACACTACAACTACATAACACACTACAGCTACACAACACACTATGACCAGACAACACACCACAACTACACAACACACACTACAACTACACAACACACTACAGCTACACAACACACTATGACTAGACAACACACTACAACTACACAACACATTACGACCAGACAACACACACTACAACTACACAACACACTGCGACTAGACAACACACTACGACTAGACAACACACTAAAGCTACACAACACACTATGACTAGACAACTCACATTACGACCAAACAACACACCACAACTACACAACACACACTACAACTACACAACACACAACAACTACACAACACACTACGACTAGACAACACACTAAAACTACACAACACACTATGACCAGACAACACACATTACGTCCAAACAACACACCACAACTACACAACACACACTACAACTACACAACACACTACGACTACACAACTCACACTACAACTAGATAACACAACAGACTACAACTAAACAACACACACTACAACTACACAACACACTACGACCAGACAACACACACAACGACCACACAACACACTCTACGACCAGACAACTCACAATACAACTAGACACCACACACTACAAATACACAACACACACTACAACTACACAACACACTACGACCAGACAACACACACTACGACCAGAGGTCATGCATTACTGAACACTACCACCAGAGGTCATGCAGTACTGAACACTGCCACCAGGAGACATGCAGTACTGAACACTACCACCAGGAGACATGCAGTACTGACTGAACACTACCACCAGGAGACATACTGAACATTACCATCAGGAGGCATACTGAACACTATTACCAGAAGACATGGAGTACTGAACACAACCACCACGAGATATACAGTGCTGTACACTACCACCAGGAGACATACTGAACACTACCACCAGGTGACATGCAGTAATGAACAGTACCACCAGGAGGTGTTCAGTACTAAATACTACCACCAGGGGCTGTTCAATACTGAACACTACCACCAGAAGACATGCAGTAATTAACAGTACCACCAGGAGACATACTGAACACTACCTCCAGGGGTCATGCAATACTGAACACTACCTCCAGGGGTCATGCAGTACTGAACACTACCACCAGGGGGTGTTCAGTAATGAATACGACCACCAGGGGGTGTTCAGTAGTGAATACTACCACAAGGGGGTGTTCAGTACTGAACACTACCATCAGGTGACATGCAGTACTGAACACTACCACCAGGGGCTGTTCAGTACTGAACAATACCACCAGGAGTCATCCAGTACTGAACACTACCACTAGGAGACATGCAGTACTGAACACTACCACCAGGAGACATGCAGTACTGAACACTACCACCAGGAGACATGCAGTACTGAACACTACCACTAGGAGACATGCAGTACTGAACAGTACCACTAGGAGACATGCAGTAATGAACACTACCACCAGGAAGCAAGCAGTACAACATAGCACACTAGAGTCTATCAGGAAACAACACAGCACATCCTCATCACAGATAAATCAGACAGTTTTATATGAGTATTATTTAAAGAAGATCAAAAGTATTTACATATATGTAACTATATGTTGCTGAAAAGCATTAGATTTCATCATCTAGAACCCTCAAACTCAGCTCTGGAACTCAAAGCCAGTTCCACTCCATATTTTTAATGGACCCGGAACACCAGTTGGGTGCAATCAGTGATGAGGTAGAACAGTAAACCAGCAGGCTCTGGACCTCGTGGGTTCAGAGCTGTGTAGCCCTGATCTAGAGCATTGGTTCCCTTCTTTTGTGTCCCTGAAGTCCCCCTCATGCTAATGTCCTAGTAAGGCTCTGGTGTCATGAGTCTTCTAAAGTCCTTCTGGGGACAAACCAGGTACCCCCAGGGGAACTTGTATCCCTGATTTTACAATTACCAGTAAAAATCTACACACACATTATTAGTAACTAAAACTGGAATCTATAAGGGATTAAATGATGATCTCACAGATCCACACTACCTATATTCAAATCAATTATTTTTGTGATTACCCTCCAGTCCGTTGGCCATGATGCCATTGCTTTTCTTTCCTTCCGTTGGCGCTCTGCTGTTCCCGTTGACCTGGGGCGTGACTTCAGGGTACAGAGGCGTGTTGGGTGGGGTCAGGAGACACGAAGGGTCCTGGTTGGGTGGCCAGGGGTGGTGGGCGGTGCCGTTCCTCCTCATACTGCTATGTGATTGGTCCAGAGGTCCATCCCTCCCCCTCTCCTCCACCAATTCACCCCCTCCTGACCGGGGACTGCTGAGGGAAGTGGGACACTCCCCCTGGTGGTTAAACAACACAGTTACAGGTCAGAGTGGGGGGACACTCCCCCTGGTGGTTAAACAACACAGTTACAGGTCAGAGTGGGGGGACACTCCCCCTGGTGGTTACACAACACAGTTACAGGTCAGAGTGGGGGGACACTCCCCCTGGTGGTTAAACAACACAGTTACAGGTCAGAGTGGGGGGACACTCCCCCTGGTGGTTAAACAACACAGTTACAGGTCAGAGTGGGGGGACACTCCCCCTGGTGGTTAAACAACACAGTTACAGGTCAGAGTGGGGGGACACTCCCCCTGGTGGTTAAACAACACAGTTACAGGTTACAGGTCAGAGTGGGGGGACACTCCCCCTGGTGGTTAAACAACACAGTTACAGGTTACAGGTCAGAGTGGGGGGACACTCCCCCTGGTGGTTAAACAACACAGTTACAGGTTACAGGTCAGAGTGGGGGGACACTCCCCCTGGTGGTTAAACAACACAGTTACAGGTTACAGGTCAGAGTGGGGGGACACTCCCCCTGGTGGTTAAACAACACAGTTACAGGTTACAGGTCAGAGTGGGGGGACACTCCCCCTGGTGGTTAAACAACACAGTTACAGGTTACAGGTCAGAGTGGGGGGACACTCCCCCTGGTGGTTAAACAACACAGTTACAGGTTACAGGTCAGAGTGGGGTGTCTGGGTCTGCTTCCCTCAGTAAGACTGGACCATTGTAATCCAGCCATCAGTCCTGACTAATTAGTCCCAAAACCTTAATCTGATTACTGTCTAGGATTCAGACTGGGGGGGGGGGGGGGGGGGGGTCTTTCTCGCAGGCTTGGGAGGCCACAGTGTATGTGTGTGTGTCTGTATTTCTGAGTCAGAGGTGACAGTTGTCAAAATGATAGCCGCTGAGGTGAGATGGGTCAAACAGACAGCGGACAGCGCTGGCAGCACGCCTAGCTGTTCACAGGCTGGCAGCACTCCTAGCTGTCACTTGTTGCTGAGACTTGGAAAATATTAGACATTTATAGGCTTAAAGTATGTAAAGATTGTTAGAAAGCAACTCAATCCCATGTGTGTTTACCTGTTGAGCTCTTGACACAAACAAGATTTCTTTCTAGCCAGAGGGTCAAAGTGGCAGACAGATGTTTGTCCCCTGTGACACACCGTGTAAAGGATGTCCGCATCACTTCCTCAAACTAGACAGAAATGTATCTGAAATAACTTAAACTAGTCAAATAAATAAGAGCAATTACAACCTGTTGTCTCATGTAAAACAGCTGCAGAGGTGATGGATGAGTCCCGGTCTGTGCCATTGGATAGATAGCCAACCAATCACCACAGCTGTTCATCTAGTGTTAGATAGCCGACCAATCACCATAGCTGTTCATCTAGTGTTAGATAGCCGACCAATCACCACAGCTGTTCATCTAGTGTTAGATAGCCAACCAATCACCATAGCTGTTCATCTAGTGTTAGATAGCCGACCAATCACCACAGCTGTTCATCTAGTGTTAGAAAGCCAACCAATCACCACAGCTGTTCATCTAGTGTTAGATAGCCGACCAATCACCACAGCTGTTCATCTAGTGTTAGATAGCCGACCAATCACCACAGCTGTTCATCTAGTGTTCATCAAACCCCAACCCTCATGTACACTTTGAAGTACTTTTATGTTACTTTATAGGGTGTTTAGCAGGGCTCATAGGTTTATGGTTAGGGGTCATCCTGTGACCTACCTGTGTTTCTTTCCAATCTGCAGGGGCGGTACTGGTCCCTGTACTGGTGGTGGTTGTACCGTTAACCGACGTGTGAGTGTGTGTGTGATTAACAGTGGGATGTGTGTGAGTGTGTGTGTTGTTAGCAGTGGGGTGTGTGTGAGTGTGTGTGTTGTTAGCAGTGGGGTGTGTGTGAGTGTGTGTGTTGTTAGCAGTGGGGTGTGTGTGAGTGTGTGTGTTGTTAGCAGTGGGGTGTGTGTGAGTGTGTGTGTTGTTAGCAGTGGGGTGTGTGTGTGTCTTGGTACGTAACCCCCAGAGGAAGTGTCTGATGTAGAGTAGCTGTCTGTAGATGCTGTCCTCAACACAGTCGCTGTCCAGGTCCACTCTGAAACCCCCGCTTGGCAGCACGATGGGGGGGTGGTTCTCAAAACTCTCCAACAGATCCACTGGAGGGAAACAGGAAGGGGCGGGGCAGGGCAGGGCTTCAACACACACCAGTTTTCCCACCGGGCGAATAATGATCAGCATGGAAGCAAATATCTTCGAGATGCACTAGTCGTTTGTCATAATCATAACTTGAGCTTTAGATAGAAGGTTAAAAATGACAACGCCTGTCTTCTTTCTCTGTTAGTCCACCCCAATTGCTCCCAGGTTGTTGCTGTAGATAAGTATGTGTTCTTAGCATACTGACCTGTTAAAAAATAATACACCTTGTCCTCCCTAAACCTGACCTTAACTCCTAACCCTAAACCTAACCATAACCATCATCTAAGACTCACCCTAACTACATGTACCTGTCCTGTAAATGTAAGGCTCATCCTAACTACATGTACCTGTCCTGTAAATGTAAGGCTCATCCTAATTACATGTACCTGTCCTGTAAATGTAAGGCTCATCCTAACTACATGTACCTGTCCTGTAAATGTAAGGCTCATCCTAACTACATGTACCTGTCCTGTAAATGTAAGGCTCATCCTAACTACATGTACCTGTCCTGTAAATGTAAGGCTCATCCTAACTACATGTACCTGTCCTGTAAATGTAAGGCTTATCCTAACTACATGTACCTGTCCTGTAAATGTAAGGCTCATACGAAATACATGTACCTGTCCTGTAAATGTAAGGCTCATCCTAACTACATGTACCTGTCCTGTAAATGTAAGGCTCATCCTAACTACATGTACCTGTCCTGTAAATGTAAGGCTCATCCTAACTACATGTACATGTCCTGTAAATGTAAGGCTCATCCTAACTACATGTACCTGTCCTGTAAATGTAAGGCTCATCCTAACTACATGTACCTGTCCTGTAAATGTAAGGCTCATCCTAACTACATGTACCTGTCCTGTAAATGTAAGGCTCATCCTAACTACATATACCTGTCCTGTAAATGTAAGGTTCATCCTAACTACATGTACCTGTCCTGTAAATGTAAGGCTCATCCTAACTACATGTACCTGTCCTGTAAATGTAAGGCTCATCCTCCGTGCTTGGCTGCCAGATAGGAACCGGTCCCATCTCAGCCGTCTGCTGGTACTGAGTCAGCAGTCTGTGGAGCTGGACCGGCTTGAGGCTGGGGTGCTCCATACACAACACCTTCCAGCTCATCTGGAAATATATACATTCATATATATGGAAGTATAGAGTATAGACACTCCGCCATAATGACAAAGCAAATATAGTTCCCGGCGGCCCTGAGTCACCCTGGACAGTTTTATTTGGGAGCAGATTAAATAAATTACAAATTACAAAATAAACCAAATGCAGAGAAATTGAAGGGTTGAGAATTCTTTCCACTGTATTTATATTTTCAACTTGATGTTAGAAACTGAAATCACCTAAGATATTTGGTTTAACATTCTCAGAGATTTAAGGTGAAGTTTTTAATGATGTTTAAACAGATGTTTTCTTAGCCTAGAGCAGAGTTTCTTAATCTGGGTCCTGGAGAAACAGAAATGTGTACCCCTTGGGGTCCCCAAGAACAGGATTGTGAAACACTGGCCTATAGACTATTGTCAGAGGAGGAACCACCTAACATTTTAAAAACCGGAGGGGCTGGATGTCAGTGTCAGGTGCGTGTTACCTGTGTCAGAATTTGAGGGGGCGTGGCCAGGATGCTGACAGCACTGTTGAATTTGCTGAAGAACTTGTCGGCTAAGTGGCTGAGGCCCGCCTTCCTGGCCCACTCTAGAACCATCCGTAGACACGCCTGCACCTGGAGAATCTTAGAACGCTGGAACCACCCCCGCAATGGACCTAAACACACAAATACACACACAGGCTGGGTTACGAAGAGCATACTTCTGTTTTGTTCCAGCTGTTTTTAATCAAGACCAACTCACATACAAGAGAATGTAAAGTGGCAACTATCTGCTAGCTTTGCCAGATGTGTTATAGCAGACTGCTGCTAAAGTGTATTTTGCAGTCTGGAAAGCAAAGTATGCATTTGAGCATACAATTATAAACTAAACACATATTAAGCTAGCTGCTTATCAATAACGTGTCTGAAACTAGCTATAATCTTTTTGAAATTGTCTTTCAATAATGTGTCTTAAGCTAGCTGTATGTCAGTAATGTGTCTGAAACTAGCTGTCTGTTAATATTGTGTCTGAAGCTAGCTGTCTGTTAATATTGTGTCTGAACCTAGCTGTCTGTTAATATTGTGTCTGAAGCTAGCTGTCTGTTAATATTGTGTCTGAAGCTAGCTGTCTGTTAATATTGTGTCTGAACCTAGCTGTCTGTTAATATTGTGTCTGAAGCTAGCTGTCTGTCAATATTGTGTCTGAAGCTAGGTGTTTATCAAAATTGTGTCTGAAGTTAGCTGTCTGTCAATATTGTGTCCCGTGTAACTCACTTGGTAAAAGCATGGTTCTTGCATAGCAGGGAACACCAGCTAATAGCAATACACACACAGTACATTCAAACGCACCCACTTGCACACCCACAGCATTTACATACAGTACACATGCGCACAGAACACACAAAGAATTAGGAGCAGGGTTTGGTGTTCCTATGGAAACAGAGACAGAATTTGCAATCTACCAATCACTACCCACCCTCAGTCTTCTCACACTCTCTGTTGCCTTACCCTTTTGTCTTTCTCTCCAATCTCTCTATTCTCCCCTTGACACAAACACACTCAGTCCAGAATTATAATTAAAAGACAAAGATAGTTGATCAGGTACAAGGCAGATTGTGTCAATATTTAATACCCAATCAGTACGATCATCCTCTACTGCAATACTATCATCCTCTACTGCAATACTATCATCCTCTACTGCAATACTATCATCATCCTCTACTGCAATATTATCATCCTCTACTGCAATACTATCATCCTCTACTGCAATACTATCATCATCATCTACCGCAAATACTATCATCCTCCTCTACTGCAATACTATCATCCTCAACTGCAATACTATCATCCTCTACTGCAATACTATCATCATCCTCTACTGCAATATTATCATCCTCTACTGCAATACTATCATCCTCTACTGCAATACTATCATCATCATCTACTGCAAATACTATCATCCTCCTCTACTGCAATACTATCATCCTCAACTGCAATACTATCACCCTCTACTGCAATACTATCATATTCTACTGCAAACTATTATCCTCCTCTACTGCAATACTGTCATCCTCCTCTACTGCAATACTATCATCCTCCTCTACTGTAATACTATCATCCTTTACTGCAATACTGTAATCCTCCTCTACTGCAATACTATCATCACCCTCTACTGCAATACTATCATCCTCTACTGCAATACTATCATCACCCTCTACTGCAATACTATCATCCTCTACTGCAATACTATCATCCTCCTCTACTGTAATACTATCATCCTCTACTGCAATACTATCATCCTCCTCTACTGTAATACTATCATCCTCTTCTGCAATACGATCATCCTCCTCTACTGCAAAACTATCATCCTCCTCTACTGCAATACTATCATCCTTAACTGCAATACTATCATCCTCTTCTACTGTAATACTATCATCCTCTACTGCAATACGATCATCCTCCTCTACTGTAATACTATCATCCTCTTCTGCAATACGATCATCCTCCTCTACTGTAATACTATCATCCTCTTCTGCAATATGATCATCCTCCTCTACTGCAAAACTATTATCCTCCTCTACTGCAAAACTATCATCCTCCTCTACTGCAATACTATCATCCTTTACTGCAATACGATCATCCTCCTCTACTGCAATACTATAATCCTCCTCTACTGCAATACTATCATCCTCCTCTACTGTAATACTATCATCCTCTACTGCAATACTATCATCCTCCTCTACTGTAATACTATCATCCTCTTCTGCAATACGATCATCCTCCTCTACTGCAAAACTATCATCCTCCTCTACTGCAATACTATCATCCTTAACTGCAATACTATCATCCTCCTCTACTGCAATACTATAATCCTCTTCTACTGTAATACTATCATCCTCTACTGCAATACGATCATCCTCCTCTACTGTAATACTATCATCCTCTTCTGCAATACGATCATCCTCCTCTACTGTAATACTATCATCCTCTTCTGCAATATGATCATCCTCCTCTACTGCAAAACTATTATCCTCCTCTACTGCAAAACTATCATCCTCCTCTACTGCAATACTATCATCCTTTACTGCAATACGATCATCCTCCTCTACTGCAATACTATAATCCTCCTCTACTGCAATACTATAATCCTCCTCTACTGTAATACGATCATCCTCCTCTACTGCAGTAATATCATCCTCCTCTACTGCAATACTATCACCCTCTACTGCAATTCTATCATCCTCTACTGCAATACGATCATCCTCCTCTACAAATGATATATATGCCTAATATATATATAATTGTTGATTCATTATTTAATTATTTTACTGAGGTAAATGAAACCATTTCATACCATAGAGAAACAGTGTTGTGTGTGTGTTTACTGATCTGTACTATGACAGAGGGATTCTGTTGTCCATCCTGGCTTTGTCATGAGGAATGTCTACTCTCTACTCAGGGAGTCCCACCTGTTCCAAGGCACGCCTGCTTTACCTTGTCAACTAATCATCAAGCCTTTACTACAATGTAATAGTTAAATGTCTGGGGATCAAAGGCCCGACCCCCACCCGACCCCCACCCGACCCCCACCCGACCCCCATCACCCTAATAGGCTTATAGTTGTGTCTGATAATCTCCTCACCACACTGAGGAACATGACTAACCCTTCATACACACACACACATACACACATGTACACACACACACCCACACACAACGGAATTTCATTCAATACCCTTAGAAAACCAATGTCCCTAGGTCTTAGCCTCTAACACCAAATTAGATAGTAGTAGTAAGAGTAGATATTCTAACTCTTCCCCTAAACTTAACCGCAAGCCTAAAACAAGTCATTGTGTTCTCACTTAAACAGCGTAAAACTAAAAGCGGTCCTGACTTTGAGAGCATTTTGTGTCCACTGAGGTATGCTAGACTCAAATGACTAAATTACATCAGCCCTTTGACTCTGACAGTAACTCTGAGCCAAATGAACTAATGAACTGGTATTCTAGTGGTCAACTATATCTCCAGGGTTTTACTACAAAAGCAAACCCACAGGGCTCCTCCCCATCCATACATCCATCCACACACACACACACACACACACACACACACACACATGCACGCACAAATTCACACACACACACACACACACACTTAAACTGCAGCGTTCAGCAGAAACTGTCTTTGGATTTAATCTGCTTATAGGTCACAGTTTGTTACAGCAAACATACCATTATAACACTAGAACAACCTCCTCTCTGACAGGTCAATACTAAGACATTGCTACAACCATCTCCTCTCTGACAGGTCAGTATAATAGCATCACTACAATAACCTCCTCTCTGACAGGTCAATAGTAAGACATAAATACAACCAGCTCCTCTCTGACAGGTCATTGTACAACATCACTATAAAACTACAACAACATCCCATCTGACAGGTCAATATTAAGACATAATTGCAATCAGCTCTTCTCTGACAGGTCGGTACTATAACATCACTACAACAACCTCCTCTCTGACAGGTCGGTACTATAACATCACTATAACAACCTCCTCTCTGACAGGTCGGTACTATAACATCACTACAACAACCTCCTCTCTGACAGGTCGGTACTATAACATCACTACAACAACCTCCTCTCTGACAGGTCAGTACTATAACATCACTACAACCACCTCCTCTCTGACAGGTCGGTACTCTAACATCACTACAACAACCTCCTCTCTGACAGGTCGGTACTCTAACATCACTACAACAACCTCCTCTCTGACAGGTCGGTACTATAACATCACTATAACAACCTCCTCTCTGACAGGTCGGTACTATAACATCACTACAACAACCTCCTCTCTGACAGGTCAGTACTATAACATCACTATAACAACCTCCTCTCTGACAGGTCGGTACTATAACATCACTATAACAACCTCCTCTCTGACAGGTCGGTACTATAACATCACTACGACAACCTCCTCTCTGACAGGTCGGTACTCTAACATCACTACAACAACCTCCTCTCTGACAGGTCAGTACTATAACATCACTACAACAACCTCCTCTCTGACAGGTCGATATTAAGACATCATTGCAATCTGCTCCTCTCTGACAGGTCAGTACTATAACATCACTACAACAACCTTCTCTCTGACAGGTCAATATTATAACATTACTATAACACTACAATAACATCACATCTGACATGTCAATATTAAGACATTACTACAACCAGCTCCTCTCTGAAAGGTCAGTTTTATAACATCACTATAACAGTACAACAGCCGCCACCCTGACAGGTCAATATTAAGACATTACTACAACCAGGTCCTCTCTGAAAGGTCAGTTTTATAACATCACTATAACAGTACAACAACCGCCACCCTTACAGGTCAATATTAAGCAAGCAAGTTTTTTATAGAGCACAATTCATACATAGAAGAAATTCAATGTGCTATACAAAGAAAATAATAATAATAATAATACAATAGCATAAAAACAAATACTCAAATGCAAACATCAAAACAACCTCATAATAATAAGACATAGAATAAGAAAATACATAGAAATAGAATAAAAACGGGATAAAAACATAGGAAGCTCTAAGGTTAAACAGTGTGGTTAAGTTTAAGTGCTCAGTCATAGGCACGAGAGAAGAGAAGTGTTTTTAACAGCTTGGCCATGTTTAGTTTGGACTCTGGGCTCTACTAGCTGACCTGTGTTCATGGATCTAAGAGCCCTGCTCAGTTTATATTCTTAAGACATATCAGAAATGTATTCAGGGCCTAAACCATTCAGTGATTTATAAACTAAAAGCACCACTTTAAAATCTATTCTGTAACTGACTGGAAGCCAATACAAAGATTTAAGGACCGGAGTGATGTGCTCTGCTCTCTTGGTCCTGGTTAACATTCTAGCAGCAGCTTTCTGAATGAACTGCAGTTGTATTATAACATCACTACAACAACCTCCTCTCTAACAGGTCAATATTAAGACACTACTACAACCAGCTCCTCTGTGATAGTTCACTATTATAACCTTACTACAACAACCATCACGCCGACCGCCAGTACATCACTACAACACTCTGTTCCTACCCACAGCTCCACTTGTTTAAAGAATGAGAGCATCAAGCCCTCCCCTCACTAATACTGAGGAGTTGTGAGTGACTGCAGTCTTACTGTTAGTTCTGTGATAAACAAACAGCAGATCAGTCTCGGCTTTATAGACAGAGTAGTTGAACAATCTTTTGAAAGCAGAGTTTGTCTTATCACATATCTCAAACAGCGCTCATTGTTTGATATGGGTATGATCATTTACTTGAGTCAATTCTGTTCAGGACTTATTGTCTAGAATATTGGGATTCTGTAACATAGTTACTGCAACAAACTCAAAACTTCACACAGTTGCCAAATAATATTTCAATACAAAATATTAATCAAATGATTTTTTTTTTTTACATACAGCATTCTGTTAATGTTTTATGAAGTTAGTACTAGGCAGAAATAACATAGTTTCCTCATCTCTGACTGAACACTGTAACAGATTAAATGAGGGCAGGACCTGCTCAGTTTCCTCTTCTCTGACTGAACACTGTAACAGATTAAATGAGGGCAGGACCTGCTCAGTTTCCTCTTCTCTGACTGAACACCGTAACAGATTAAATGAGGGCAGGACCTGCTCAGTTTCCTCTTCTCTGACTGAACACTGTAACAGATTAAATGAGGGCAGGACCTGCTCAGTTTCCTCTTCTCTGACTGAACACTGTAACAGATTAAATGAGGGCAGGACCTGCTCAGTTTCCTCTTCTCTGACTGAACACTGTAAGCGAGGGATTGACAGGTTCAAGATGGTCGAAGTGTGATAATGACTAATCAACAGTTAACATTTAACCCACATCTACCTCTCCCCCCTCTATTTCTCCTCTCCCATCCCTCTATCTCTCTTTTCTCACCCGCTCTCTCTTTTATCTCACCTCTCTCACTCCACTCTCAACACTCTGCCTCTAATCTCACACCCCTCTCTGCCTCCCCTCTCTACCTCCCCTCTCTGCCTCCCCTCTCTACCTCCCCTCTCTACCTCCCCTCTCTACCTCCCCTCTCTGCCTCCCCTCTCTACCTCCCCTCTCTGCCTCCCCTCTCTGCCTCCCATCTCTACCTCCCCTCTCTGCCTTCTCTGTCTATCCCCATTCCCCAAGTTAGTGTGTGTGTGTGTGTGTAAGTTAGTGTGTGTAAGTTTGTGTGTGTTTGTGTGTGTCTGTGTTAGTTAGTGTGTGTGTGTGTCTGTGTAAGTTAGTGTGTGTGTGTGTACGTTTGTGTGTGTGTGTGTGTGTCTGTGTAAGGTAGTGTGTGTTTGTGTGGCACGAATACCAATGCAGATACCAGTCCTACCTGCAGTTACCATGGAAACCATCGTCAGAGCAACATCAATGAACAGACAGAGAACAGGCGACTTCCAACAGTCAGTGAAAATGTTTTTGTAATAATTTATTATTAATGCTCCTTATTTTTTAGGGGAGTGGATGAATAAAGTTTTTAATAGTAAATGATTAAATCCCAAATGAAACTGTATAGAAATGCCATTGTGTTACATCCATATAGAGTTGACTGTGTCCAGCTTGATAAAACCAGTGTGGTGAAAGACACAGTAATCACATTAACATTGAAGGAATATTTCCTGTAAGAAAACGCTTTGACAAACCCCCACCCCCCCACCAGCCCCCATCTACACCCCCCCACCCCTCCACCAGCCCCCATCTACACCCCCCCACCCCCCCACCACCCCCATCTACACCCCCCCACCCCTCCACCAGCCCCCATCTACACCCCCCCACCCCTCCACCAGCCCCCATCTACACCCCCCCACCCCTCCACCACCCCCATCTACACCCCCCCACCCCTCCACCAGCCCCCATCTACACCCCTCCACCCCTCCACCAGCCCCCATCCACACCCCTCCACCAGCCCCCATCTACACCCCCCCACCCCTCCACCAGCCCCCATCTCCACCCCCCCACCCCTCCACCAGCCCCCATCTCCACCCCCCACCAGCCCCCATCTCCATCCCAGACACCTCCCATCTTCCCCCATCCCCCAGGCACTTCCTATCATCAAGAAAGGAAGAGTGGGAGAGAGAGGATATGAGAGGAGGGAGAGAGAATTAGAGGGAGGGAGTGAGAGTGGGAGGGAGGGAGAGTGGGAGGGAGGGAGGGAGTGAGAGTGGGAGGGAGGGAGGGAGTGAGAGTGGGAGGGAGGGAGGGAGGGAGTGAGAGTGGGAGGGAGGGAGTAGAGTGGGAGGGAGGGAGTGAGAGTGGGAGGGAGGGAGGGAGTGAGAGTGGGAGGGAGGGAGTAGAGTGGGAGGGTGTCAAGGACAAATCGCATGTCCCTCTCTTCACCTCTGTCAAAATGCTGACAAACACACTTCACCACGTCTCAGTGGCGTCTGAGGACCCTGAGGCATTCTAAGGGAAGTGTGTGTGTGTAAGCGTGTCTGTGTGTGTGTGTGTAAGCGTGTCTGTGTGTGTGTGTGTAAGCGTGTCTGTGTGTGTGTGTGTAAGCGTGTGTGTGTGTGTTTGGTTGAATGTGTGTCTCACCTTTGTCCATGAGCTGATTGAAAAGTGAAACATTGGTGAAAAAGAAGAGGTAGGCAAACATCTGGGCCTGGACCTCCATGTGGACCTGGTACCCCTGCAGAAGCTCCTGACTGCACTGGAAGACCTGGACACACACACACACACAGACACAGACACACACAGACACACACACACAGACACACACAGACACACAGACACACACACACACACAGACACACAGACACACACACATACACACACACACAGACAGACACACATACACACACACACCAATGAGTGACAAATTTGTGTGTGTGTGTGTGTTAGTGTCTCTGTGTGTGTCTGTGTGTGTCTGTGTGTGTGTGTGTCTGTGTGTGTGTCTATGTGTCTGTGTGTGTGTCTGTCTGTGTGTCTGTGTGTGTGTGACTGTGTGTGTATGTGTGTCTGTTTGTGTATGTGTGTGTGTGTGTGTGTGTGTGTGTGTGTGTGTGTGTGTGTGTGTACTACCTGCAGGACTCTGCGTATAGGCTCGGGGAACCCTGTTCCTCCTCTCCAGCAGGGCTCAGAGCTGTCCACTGGGAATGGATTACAGTCTAGCAGGCCAGGCAGAACCACATACAAGGACTGGAGAAACACACACACTTTAGATATACACGTTACACACACACACAACTTAAACACACACACACACTTTCGACATATTCATGTTACGCGCACACACACACACACACCTTATACACACAAAAACACAAATATTATATAACAACTCTCCACAGTTACCTTGGTGATGTAGTGAAGCGTTAATGTTACCCTGGTGATGTAGTGAAGGGAGTAATGGTTACCTTGGTGATGTATTGAAGGGAGTAATGGTTACCCTGGTGATGTAGTGAATGGGGTAATACTACCTTGGTGATGTAGTGAAGGGAGTAATGGTTACCCTGGTGATGTAGTGAATGGTGTTATGGTAACCTTGGTGATTTTGTGAAGGGTGTAAAAGTTACCTTGGTGATGTAGTGAAGAGCTTAATGATTACCCTGGTGATGTAGTGAAGGGAGTAATGGTGACCTTGGTGATGTAGTGAAGGAGGTAATATTACCTTGGTGATGTAGTAAATGGGGTAATGATAACTTTGGTGATGTTGTGAAGGGAGTAAAAGTTACCTTGGTGATGTAGTGAAAGGCGTAATGGTTACCTCAGTGATGTAGTGAAGGGGGTAATAGTTACCTTGGTGATGTAGTATACACACTGCTGAAAGGTGTACATGATCACTTCCTCCAGGATGGTCATAGCCTCCTCATTGGCTGAGATGGTTGCCGATAGCAATGACTCTTTGGAACCTGCACAACCAACAAAGTGTATGAACCTACCTTTACTCAAGAATAAACTATTACAGTATTTACTATGCATTTACTCAAGAATCATCTATTACAGTATTTACTATACATTTACTCAAGAAACATCTATTACAGTATTTACTATGCATTTACTCAAGAATAAACTATTACAGTATTTACTATGCATTTACTCAAGAATCATCTATTACAGTATTTACTATACATTTACTCAAGAATCATCTATTATAGTATTTACTATGCATTTACTCAAGAATAACCTATTACAGTATTTACTATGCATTTACTCAAGAATAACCTATTAAGGTATTCATTATGCATTTACTCAAGAATAATCTATTACAGTATTTAATATGTATTTACACAACACTAATCTATTACAGTATTTACTATCCATTTACTCAACAATAATCAATTACAATATTTACTATGCATTTACTCAACAATAATTTATTACCGCATTTACCATACATTTACTCAAGAATAATCTATTACAGTATTTACTATACATTTACTCAACAATAATTTATTACAGTCTTTACTATACATTTACTCAACAATTATCTATTACAGTATTTACTATTTACTGGATCCTACATGGATCATAATAGAGAAGATATTTAAACAATAAGGCATAAGGAGTTGTATGGCCAATAACAACAGCTGTTCTCAGGCACATCGCAGGATGCCTCAATATACTGACCATCTATCACATCTCCCTGAGGCACCTCTTGGTTATAATAAACCAGTTTGTTATACTGACCATCTATCACATCTCCCTGAGGCACCTCTTGGTTATAATAAACCAGTTTGTTATACTGACCATCTATCACATCTCCCTGAGGCACCTCTTGGTTATAATAAACCAGTTTGTTATACTGACCATCTATCACATCTCCCTGAGGCACCTCTTGGTTATAATAAACCAGTTTGTTATACTGACCATCTATCACATCTCCCTGAGGCACCTCTTGGTTATAATAAACCAGTTTGTTATACTGACCATCTATCACATCTCCCTGAGGCACCTCTTGGCTATAATAAACCAGTTTGTTATACTGACCATCTATCACATCTCCCTGAGGCACCTCTTGGCTATAATAAACCAGTTTGTTATACTGACCATCTATCACATCTCCCTGAGGCACCTCTTGGTTATAATAAACCAGTTTGTTATACTGACCATCTATCACATCTCCCTGAGGCACCTCTTGGCTATAATAAACCAGTTTGTTATACTGACCATCTATCACATCTCCCTGAGGCACCTCTTGGCTATAATAAACCAGTTTGTTATACTGACCATCTATCACATCTCCCTGAGGCACCTCTTGGTTATAATAAACCAGTTTGTTATACTGACCATCTATCACATCTCCCTGAGGCAGCTCTTGGTTATAATAAACCAGTTTGTTATACTGACCATCTATCACATCTCCCTGAGGCACCTCTTGGTTATAATAAACCAGTTTGTTATACTGACCATCTATCACATCTCCCTGAGGCACCTCTTGGTTATAATAAACCAGTTTGTTATACTGACCATCTATCACATCTCCCTGAGGCACCTCTTGGTTATAATAAACCAGTTTGTTATACTGACCATCTATCACATCTCCCTGAGGCACCTCTTGGTTATAATAAACCAGTCACTGAGTGTGTTCGCCTGTGTGTGTCTCACTGAGTGTGTTCGTCTGTGTGTGTCTCACTGAGTGTGTTCGTCTGTGTGTGTCTCACTGAGTGTGTTCATCTGTGTGTCTCACTGAGTGTGTTCGTCTGTGTGTGTCTCACTGAGTGTGTTCGTCTGTGTGTGTCTCACTGACTGTGTTCATCTGTGTGTGTCTCACTGACTGTGTTCATCTGTGTGTGTCTCACTGACTGTGTTCGTCTGTGTGTGTCTCACTGACTGTGTTCGTCTGTGTGTGTCTCACTGAGTGTGTTCGTCTGTGTGTGTCTCACTGAGTGTGTTCGTCTGTGTGTGTCTCACTGAGTGTGTTCGTCTGTGTGTGTCTCACTGACTGTGTTCGTCTGTGTGTGTTTGTCTGTGTGTGTCTACCTTTAGAGTCAAGTGTCTCGATGCCTTGTGTGTAAGAAGGGGCTTTCTGTTGTATGAAGTAGAGGATCTCAATGCTGTTGGCCATCCAGAAGAATATAACCTGCAGGTCTGGGATCAGGTCACTGATGGACAGGAGAGACAGAGAGGCAGGGTCCTGGCTGTGGAGAGGTGAGAAAGGGACGCGCAGGGATTGAAGAAAAAACACATTTCCATTTCATCAACATTGACACAAGTGCTAAAAGGTGGAATAGGATACTCACTGCTGAGCTTGTTTCTGGGCCAACTCCTTTGTCTTCTCCTGAAAGACACACACCGACACACACCGACACACACCGACACACACAGACACACACAGACACACACCGACACACACAGACACACACCGACACACACCGACACACACCGACACACACAGACACACACCGACACACACAGACACACACAGACACACACCGACACACACCGACACACACCGACACACACAGACACACACAGACACACACAGACACACACCGCAATTAGAAGCTCATCAAAGTTTCACATAGTCAGTAGACCTCACCTTACCATTAGTCTCCATATCGAACCTCTCCCAGTTCTCTGCTACTTTACACACAGCACCCATGAGTCCTAGTTAGTAATGAGAGACAAGTTGGTCTACGGTATCTATTGTGTATTCTAACCATTGTATCTATTATGTATATTGTATCTGCTATATCTATTGTGTTTATTTTATCTATTGTTTTACAGAAGTTCAACATACTCCCAGTTTCAAAGTCCTCCTACACAGCACAAACTACTCCTAGCGCTTTCAAGCCCACCCCAAACCTCCCCCACTCCCTCCCACCTGACACCTCCCCAACTCCCTCTCCCTCGAGAGACCTCCCCAAATCTCACTCCCTCCAGACACCTTCCCACACTCCCTCCAGACACCTCCCCAACTCCCTCTCCCACCTGACACCTCCCCAACTCCCTCTCCCTCGAGAGACCTCCCCAAATCTCACTCCCTCCAGACACCTTCCCACACTCCCTCCAGACACCTCCCCAACTCCCTCTCCCTCCAGACACCTCCCCAACTCCCTCTCCCTCCAGACACCTCCCCAATTCCCTCTCCCTCCAGACACCTCCCCAACTCCCTCTCCCTCCAGACACCTCCCCAACTCCCTCTCCCTCCAGACACCTCCCCAATTCCCTCTCCCTCCAGACACCTCCCCAACTCCCTCTCCCTCCAGACACCTCCCCAATTCCCTCTCCCTCCAGACACCTCCCCAACTCCCTCTCCCTCCAGACACCTCCCCAACTCCCTCTCCCTCCAGACACCTCCCCAAACTCCCTCTCCCTCCAGACACCTCCCCAAACTCCCTCTCCCTACAACAACATGTGCAATACAACACTAATTGAATACATCTCACCCAGGAAAGGGCCTGGATGCGTCGTACAATCTTCAGCAGCAACGTGCCAAAGCAACCGGGAGGGAAGGCTGAGGCTGAGTGCTGGATGCTGAGACACAGCAGGTAGGCGGGGGTTAACTTATGGTCGTCACCCCCCGGCTCAATCAGCGACATGATCCGACTCACCAGGGCATCCTCATGGGCCTGCAGGAGTCAATCGTTACCAATTCAGTTCAGCTTAAGTCAGTTCTGTTTGATTCAGTAATGTCCGAAGCAGATCAGTTTGAATCAATTCTGAGTTTGATTTCATTTTGGTTTGATTTAGTTCCGTTTACATTAAATAGCCATCGCTCACTGCTGCACAACATAACAGACTAAATTAATTCAGCACAACATTAAGTAGTTATAAATGTACATTAACACATTAAGTAGTTATAAGTGTACATAAAAACATTAAGTATTTATAAGTGTACATAAAAACATTAAGTATTTATAAGTGTACATAAAAACATTAAGTAGTTATATCAGTTGAAGTAGATACATACACATGTAATGTCTTTATGTGTAATGTCTTTATGTGTAATGTCTTTATGTGTAATGTGTTTATGTGTAATGTCTTTATGTGTAATGTCTTTATGTGTAATGTGTTTATGTGTAATGTGTTTATGTGTAATGTGTTTATGTGTAATGTCTTTATGTGTAATGTGTTTATGTGTAATGTGTTTATGTGTAATGTCTTTATGTGTAATGTCTTTATGTGTAATGTCTTTATGTGTAATGTGTTTATGTGTAATGTGTTTATGTGTAATGTCTTTATGTGTAATGTCTTTATGTGTAATGTGTTTATGTGTAATGTCTTTATGTGTAATGTCTTTATGTGTAATGTGTTTATGTGTAATGTGTTTATGTGTAATGTCTTTATGTGTAATGTCTTTATGTGTAATGTCTTTATGTGTAATGTGTTTATGTGTAATGTGTTTATGTGTAATGTGTTTATGTGTAATGTGTTTATGTGTAATGTCTTTATGTGTAATGTGTTTATGTGTAATGTCTTTATGTGTAATGTCTTTATGTGTAATGTGTTTATGTGTAATGTGTTTATGTGTAATGTGTTTATGTGTAATGTGTTTATGTGTAATGTGTTTATGTGTAATGTGTTTATGTGTAATGTGTTTATGTGTAATGTGTTTATGTGTAATGTGTTTATGTGTAATGTCTTTATGTGTAATGTGCTTATGTGTAATGTGTTTATGTGTAATGTGTTTATGTGTAATGTGTTTATGTGTAATGTGTTTATGTGTAATGTGTTTATGTGTAATGTCTTTATGTGTAATGTGTTTATGTGTAATGTGTTTATGTGTAATGTGTTTATGTGTAATGTCTTTATGTGTAATGTGTTTATGTGTAATGTGTTTATGTGTAATGTGTTTATGTGTAATGTCTTTATGTGTAATGTGTTTATGTGTAATGTCTTTATGTGTAATGTGTTTATGTGTAATGTGTTTATGTGTAATGTGTTTATGTGTAATGTGTTTATGTGTAATGTCTTTATGTGTAATGTCTTTATGTGTAATGTGTTTATGTGTAATGTGTTTATGTGTAATGTCTTTATGTGTAATGTCTTTATGTGTAATGTCTTTATGTGTAATGTCTTTATGTGTAATGTGTTTATGTGTAATGTCTTTATGTGTAATGTGTTTATGTGTAATGTGTTTATGTGTAATGTGTTTATGTGTAATGTCTTTATGTGTAATGTCTTTATGTGTAATGTCTTTATGTGTAATGTGTTTATGTGTAATGTGTTTATGTGTAATGTCTTTATGTGTAATGTGTTTATGTGTAATGTCTTTATGTGTAATGTCTTTATGTGTAATGTCTTTATGTGTAATGTCTTTATGTGTAATGTGTTTATCTGTGTTTCTACCTGTTCAAAGTCCAGCTGAAGGCGTCTCTTCTGGTTCGCCCCCCCCAGAATGGTGGGAACCCCTCCTGTGCCCCCCACACCCACTCCTCGAGGTTTCACCAGGTGGGGTTTGAAGCTCCTTCTGGCTGGGGGTCCGGTTTGGGACGACAGCGCCCCCTTGTCCCTTAACACAGAGCCACACAACTTACAGGCCGGTGCCCCTTTGCCCTCGCCCCCACCCTCTGCCTCCGCGCCCCCCTCGTACAGCTGTCCCAGGGTCCGGAGGCGTGCCAGCGTCTGGGCCGGGAGGGGCCTGGCGCCGGTCGGGTCCTTATATAGGAAGATGTAGTGAGATCCGAAAGACAGCAGATCACCATGGCGAAGCTGGGTGGAACGCTCACACCGGGAGAAGTTGACCAAGACCGTAGCGTGGGGGACGGGCTCCACAGCCACACAGAACCGCTCGTCCCCGTTGACGCCAGCTGTGCTGTTGTTGGGGGCGTTGCAGTGGCGCCGGGTAGCGGGAACGCGGTGGAGGCGACAGTGAAGCGGCAGGATATCAGGGGAAGACAGGCAGATATTGGGACGCGCCGATGGAGTCTCCTGGCCAACCGTGTGTTGTTCCCTGTTCAGGAGGTAGACCAGGCAGTCCTAGAAGACATTATAACATGTCAACATGAGACTGTTCAGGTAGACCAGGCAGTCCTAGAAGACATTATAACATGTCAACATGAGACTGTTCAGGTAGACCAGGCAGTCCTAGAAGACATTATAACATGTCAACATGAGACTGTTCAGGTAGACCAGGCAGTCCTAGAAGACATTATAACATGTCAACATGAGACTGTTCAGGTAGACCAGGCAGTCCTAGAAGACATTATAACATGTCAACATGAGACTGTTCAGGTAGACCAGGCAGTCCTGGAAGACATTATAACATGTCAACATGAGACTGTTCAGGTAGACCAGGTAGTCCTAGAAGACATTATAACATGTCAACATGAGACTGTTCAGGTAGACCAGGCAGTCCTAGAAGACCTTATAACATGTCAACATGAGACTGTTCAGGAGGTAGACCAGGCAGTCCTAGAAGACATTATAACATGTCAACATGAGACTGTTCAGGTAGACCAGGCAGTCCTAGAAGACATTATAACATGTCAACATGAGACTGTTCAGGTAGACCAGGCAGTCCTAGAAGACATTATAACATGTCAACATGAGACTGTTCAGGTAGACCAGGCAGTCCTAGAAGACATTATAACATGACAACATGAGACTGTTCAGGTAGACCAGGCAGTCCTAGAAGACATTATAACATGTCAACATGAGACTGTTCAGGTAGACCAGGCAGTCCTAGAAGACATTATAACATGTCAATATGAGACTGTTCAGGTAGACCAGGCAGTCCTAGAAGACATTATAACATGTCAACATGAGACTGTTATAATGTTGTATGAGTCAGGTAGTGTAGGGAGTACCTGTCTGTCTGTTGTATGAGTCAGGTAGTGTAGGGAGTACCTGTCTGTCTGTTGTATGAGTCAGGTAGTGTAGGGAGTACCTGTCTGTCTGTTGTATGAGTCAGGTAGTGTAGGGAGTACCTGTCTGTCTGTTGTATGAGTCAGGTAGTGTAGGGAGTACCTGTCTGTCTGTTGTATGAGTCAGGTAGTGTAGGGAGTACCTGTCTGTTGTACCCCTGTAGCAGTAACAGGTGAGGAGACTGGTAGAGCGAGTGTCTCACGCCTCCTCCCCCCACTACTCCCCCATCGCCCTCCTTTCTGCGGGTCGTGGCCCCTCCCTGTCCCCCCCTTGTCCTCAAGGGTCCAGGCAGGGTGGAGTAGTAACGTTTGGGCTCGTCTGCACCCCCCAGCTAGTTAGAAAATATATAAAGGAAGTCACCTTAATGCAGCTCTTATAGCATCTTTCTCTCTGAAAGGTTCCTCCTCATCCTTAGTGTACAAGTACAATGTACTGGACCAGGTTTTATCTCAATACCTGGTCAAATAAAGCTAAATAAATTAGTGAAGTGGACCTATAGCAAAAATACTTTCTGGCAAGTTGTGTTTAATAAATAGAAAACTACCCTGATTTAACAGGGGTGTTTAAGAACCAGTTAATAGTTCTTCAGTTCCATCAGTTACCTGGTTGAGACTGGTCTCACTGAGGGAGCGGCTGAACGTGGTCCCGGGTCGCGGTAAGGTCAGAGTTCCTTTGGCTCTGTTTCTCTGCAACTTACGGGCCTGGGCATTAATATCTGGAGAGAAGGGAAGGAAAGAAGGAGAAGGAGAAGAGAGATAGAGAGGAAGAGAGGGAAGAGGAGAGGAGAGAGGAGGAGAAAAGGAGGAAGGAGAGTAGAGGGGGAAGGAGACAGAGGTGAGAAGAGGAGAGTAAAGGGAAGAGGAGTGAAGAGGAGAGAGGAGAGAGAGAGGGGAGAGATGAGGAGAGGAAGTAGGGAAAGGGTTAATGGGTCAGAACCACAGAACAGGAAGCATTAACCAGCTGAATCTGATTCAACCAATGGAATCAAGTTTTAGATGAACCAGGTGATTCATGCGAATCAAGTAAATCAATCAATGAGGCTGAGTGAACACATGACACATGCACTTACTGGCACCTGCACTTACAGAGAGACACAGACAGACAGCCAAACAGCCTGACAGCCAGCCAGCCATTCAGTCAGCCAGGTAGACGGCCAACCAGCCGGACAGCCGGCCAGGCAGACAACCATACAGCCAGCCAAAGGGCAGCCAGTCATGATCAGTGATCAGTAGTGAAAACAGACAGGCCGATGTGTTTAAACAGACGGGCCGATGTGTTTAAACAGACGGGCTGACGGGAGGCATGAGTGACAGAGACGATGGGGTCACGCTCAGGTGATGGGGGCAGGGTTTGGGGGTACCCCAAGCAGGTCCAGGAGGTCTCCATGGGTATGACAGACAGCCAGGTGACAGGTGACAGACACCCTACCTGTGGCCGCGCCCACCTTTAGAGCCAGGGGTGTTGGGCTGCGCCACCCGGCCGGAGCGCAGGGGGGAGGAGATGATCCTACCTAGACCGGACCGGACCATTAGGGCGGCCAGGAAAGGGGGTGTTTTGGTCCCTGGGGGGGACAGGGCACAGAGACACTGACAACGGCCCTACACACAGTGGCCTAATCATGCACACGCTAAAAACACACTTAGGAGAACACAAGTCAATTAAGGCTAGGCTAAGGGTGTGTTGCTACGGTAGCATGTGTTGTTCCCTTCCTTTTCTGAGGCCATTATTAACAAATACAGTTAATTAATGAATTCCAAGGTCACTGATTAAACACAAGTCACACACACAGACACACACACACAGACACTCACAAACACACACACACACACACACACATACACATACAGAGACACACATACACACAGACACATACACACACAGACACACAACACACTGCTGTGTTGCAGATGTCAAGTGTTGATCATTGTTGTAGTAGAGGATCACTAACAGGAGAAAGACTGAGGGGTTTTACTATTTAACAGGAGAAAGACTGAGGGGTTTTACTATTTAACAGGAGAAAGACTGAGGGGTTTTACTAATTAACAGGAGAAAGACTGAGGGGTTTTACTAATTAACAGGAGAAAGACTGAGGGGTTTTATTATTTAACAGGAGAAAGACTGAGGGGTTTTACTAATTAACAGGAGAAAGACTGAGGGGTTTTACTAATTAACAGGAGAAAGACTGAGGGGTTTTACTATTAACAGGAGAAAGACTGAGGGGTTTTACTATTTAACAGGAGAAAGACTGAGGGGTTTTACTAATTAACAGGAGAAAGACTGAGGGGTTTTATTATTTAACAGGAGAAAGACTGAGGGGTTTTATTATTTAACAGGAGAAAGACTGAGGGGTTTTATTATTTAACAGGAGAAAGACTGAGGGGTTTTACTATTTAACAGGAGAAAGACTGAGGGGTTTTACTATTTAACAGGAGAAAGACTGAGGGGTTTTACTAATTAACAGGAGAAAGACTGAGGGGTTTTATTATTTAACAGGAGAAAGACTGAGGGGTTTTATTATTTAACAGGAGAAAGACTGAGGGGTTTTATTATTTAACAGGAGAAAGACTGAGGGGTTTTACTATTTAACAGGAGAAAGACTGAGGGGTTTTACTATTTAACAGGAGAAAGACTGAGGGGTTTTACTATTTAACAGGAGAAAGACTGAGGGGTTTTATTATTTAACAGGATAAAGACTGAGGGGTTTTACTATTTAACAGGAGAGAGACTGAGGGGTTTTACTATTTAACAGGAGAGAGACTGAGGGGTTTTACTATTTAACAGGAGAGAGACTGAGGGGTTTTACTATTTAACAGGAGAAAGACTGAGGGGTTTTACTATTTAACAGGAGAAAGACTGAGGGGTTTTACTATTTAACAGGAGAAAGACTAAGGGGTTTTACTATTTAACAGGAGAAAGACTAAGGGGTTTTACTATTTAACAGGAGAAAGACTGAGGGGTTTTATTATTTAACAGGAGAAAGACTGAGGGGTTTTACTATTTAACAGGAGAAAGACTGAGGGGTTTTACTATTTAACAGGAGAAAGACTGAGGGGTTTTACTATTTAACAGGAGAGAGACTGAGGGGTTTTACTATTTAACAGGAGAAAGACTGAGGGGTTTTACTATTTAACAGGAGAAAGACTGAGGGGTTTTACTATTTAACAGGAGAAAGACTGAGGGGTTTTACTATTTAACAGGAGAAAGACTGAGGGGTTTTACTATTTAACAGGAGAAAGACTGAGGGGTTTTACTATACAGCACATATTTTCTCTCATGGCCATTTGGTGCCAGGTTTTGGATGTTGTAGTTTTATTGGAACCCAAAATAATTCAAACAGGGGGACAACATCTCAGACAGGGGGACAACATCTCAGACAGGGGGACAACATCTCAGACAGGGGGACAACATCTCAGACAGGGGGACAACATCTCAGACAGGGGGACAACATCTCAGACAGGGGGACAACATCTCAGACAGGGGGACAACATCTCAGACAGGGGGACAACATCTCAGGTGGAGAGAACAAAAGCCAAGCAATTCCAAAGCACACCAGCTGTGGTAAATTATGTACTAGTCATCAGGCAGCAGACAAGGTCGCTGCTGACTACGCCCACTCAACAAAAGGGCAAGCCAATACTGTCCAAGGTCACTGCTGACTCCGCCCACTCACCAACAGGGCAGGCCAATCATATCCAAGAAATTATTTCTCGTCCTCTGACCCTCAACCACCAGCCATCTGTCTCAGAGAGACCAACAGCAGTATGATCAATGCTGAACAGTTCATTAAATCCAGTTTAGGTCAAATGATAAACCACAGACCTTGCAAACATTAGGGGTTTTATTCCCACAAGGAAGAAAGACGTCTCTACTTCTGTAAGTTGTTCTGGATAAGTGTCTTCCAAAAAACTAAAATGTTTAGAGCTCTACTACTCTGCTCATTTCCCTGTATGTAGATGTAATATATTAAAATGGTAAATATGCAAATTAACTTAATCTTCTAGATGTTATATACTGAAACTGTGAATATATAAATTAACGGAATCATCTAGATGTAATAATAGATTACATTTGGTCACTTTAACAACCGCAGCTTTGGGACATTCAGTCACTTTTACACCCTCAGCTTTGGGACATTTGGTCACTTTTACACCCTCAGCTTTGGGACATTTGGTCACTTTTACACCCTCAGCTTTGGGACATTCAGTCACTTTTACACCCTCAGCTTTGGGACATTTGGTCACGCGCTCACACTTAGCGGAGGTGCGCGATCATACAAAATGAAAGACCTCTGGTTACAGAGGGAGAGGGTGATCTGGAACACTAAATAACTCATACCCTAAACCCTAAGCACCCAAAATGATACACAAGGGGTGTTTTCAAGGAACCTGATACCTGAGACAATGACGAAGAAGAAGCTAATGATACCTTCTCAAAAGATGTGGACACTCCTCTTTAATGACTTTAATGAAAACTACTGTCTCATGTTCTAACATTCTGCAAACCTTTCCCACAGATCTAACACAGAACTGAAAACATGTTATATGTTCTACACACAAGCACATATACACACAGAAACACTCTCAACACACCCACGCAGACACACACACACACACACACACACGCTCTCTGCAAGAGTTAATGAGCTGTATGTTTCTGCTGAGTGTAACATGTGGAAAGGATGGGCATTAAATACCAGCCACACTGGAGTGTGAGCTAAACACACACACACACACACAGTCACACAGACACCATACAGAGACACACACACACACACACACAGTCACACAGACACCATACAGAGACACACACACGCACACACAGTCACACAGACACCATACAGAGACACACACACACACAGACACCAAACAGAGACACACACACACACAGTCACACAGACACCATACAGAGACACACTCACACACAGACACCA
>NC_047577.1:1077500-1137500 GCF_011004845.1 Esox lucius
AGGCACTGGTCTGGTCCCACCTCAACTACTGTGAATGTGGCAGAATAGAACAGTCACACTACATCTGGCATGCATCGCTTCACCCTTAACTGCAGGTATGCTTCTCTGGCTTGGTTGAGGGTTGAAAAGAGATGTGGAGAAATAACACTATAATGAAGAGTCCATATCTTCTACAAAATCCGTTAACTGAGTTTGGATACCAATAGACACCCTTAAAAACGTGCCACCAGCAGGATCAGAGTCCCCGGGTCTAGAACAAACTCAAAGCAACGCATAGTTTCCTACAGAGCCATGATGGAACTCCTGTCCATCCTCAGTGACACAAACACACAACAGAATTACACACACACACAATCCGCACAGGTTGCATTTAAAATGTGCATGACTGTTCCAATCTATGAGTGTTTCACAGTGTTTTCTTATTTGTCATATTTTTGGTTTTCCAAGGACCCCAGGAAAAGTAGCTGCTGCCAGCAGGATCTACTGGGGATCCAAAGAAACGAATTATTGAGTGTGTGTGTGTGTGTGTGTGTGTGTGTGTGTTGGAGATTGAGTTAACAGTGGCCAAGTAGCCAGATTAGGGATTAGCAGGCTGCTTTTTATATAGTCACGTTGTCCTTCTGCTTGTAACCACATTACACACACACACACACACACACACCTATCGCCCAGTGCAGCTCAAAGCCCGGTATTTTATGGTTACCCTGAGCAGGGTATGCTAGACATTCCAGAACCTGGTGTGTTTGTGCAGGGTAGGATGAAATCCCACACCTCCGTACATGGCACTCAAAAGGATCTCTGCCTACTACTGTATAATCTGTCGCAACGTCTTCTAGTCGCACTGAGGCTTCTTCTACTGCATCGTTTGTTTCCAAGGGAGACGACTGTCAAAGATCTGTTCTGTTGTTCTGACCTTGTCGTCTGGTACCAAGGTGACAATGTGAAATGTGGAAAATAAACACGCTCCTGGACTTCTAGGTTAACTATCCAAGGTATCGTTCTATGTTATACCGTTATATTATATCGTGTTAAGTGTTTTCAGACTTGGTCAGAGTTTGCGCAGTTTGGTCGTCAATAGCAACCACCATGGCAACAAAAGGCACGAGTTAAAGCCTTCGGAATTAATCCGTTAATGAGACGCCACGCGACCCGGACGACCTATCCCGTCTACGCGAGCACCACGGAGTATATGGACAATTTTTTTTATTCAAGTCCGTTCATTTATAACACATTTGTAAATTATATGCGCACGCAAACGCACGGACAAACACGCGCGCACACAGAGATACGTTAAAACCTGAAAATCTGCGTGTTGCGCCACAATCATGTAGCCTAACTGTGAGAGCGTCCAAAACGTTGTAATACTGTCATAGCAACACTTCCAATAGATAAATATGCAGCAATTTACCATTGTATCGTATTTAGATAGGCAACATTAGCTATAGCATTTTAACAGCTTATTTCACAAAAACTAAATGGCGTAAAATCATTGTGCCAGCCATTGATCTACCTGGTTTTGCATCACATTAGTGTGTAGGCTATCCAACTCACGTTGTCTGCAGTCTCTGCTTCCATACCGTCCAAACCGGAGAACCCAAGGACCTCTCCTCTTTCCGTCACTGCAATACAAATCCTACCGGGAATACCCCACAGAACTAGTCCACGTTTATGCCTCCTTGTCTCTCAGATAGGGGCACTATAACTTCCTCCTCCTTAACCATTAAGTTAAACGTTTTCCTCCCCGTTCTTAGCGCGCGCCTCCGAGGACTGCTGAAAGCCCTCACGGTTGTTCTAGCGTCTGCATTCCACACCACACCGGCACTCCGAGTGGCGACGGAAACACACGAGCTCACTCACCGGGAACTCTTCGTTCATTTCTGGCTGGGATGGTTGTACCTGCTGATGCGCAAGGCGTGGAACCTGGTCTCTATCTCGCGGAAACGCGCGGCTCGGGCACGATAACCGCTATAAAGGTGATACGAGGGTTTACAACGCGTCCAACGCTGTCATCATAGAGGATATTGGGTGTAAAAGAAAATCAGTCCTTCAGATGTAAAATAAGATATAGATATTTTCAGTTTGCTTCATTGTCGATGCCTACTAATTTATCAATGAAGGACAATAAAATAAAAATATGTTCGCTCAAACTATTGGAACTGTGATTTAGTAATCAAACAAAACATTTGAAGGCAGGGGCTTGAAGCGCAGTCAAATACCGCCCTCTGGCGGATGCTAAAGACTATTACAACTATTTGCAAAGCATTCCTTAAAACAGTTGTCTCCCGTGCGTTGATTCTGCGAGTACTTGACTGATAGAGTGGCTAGTTTGAGAATGTTGCGCACGCTATCTCGGAAGGTGGCGTCTTAGCTTTTATTATCAACAAGTTTACTCAACAAAATAATCTTATCCAATACGTCTGTGCAAATGTAGTATAATGTAATCTAAACAAGTACTTCTGGCCTTGGAGTAGAAGCTTTTTTCAGTTCTGAAGTTCTTCAACCGTCTCGGTCTGTTGGACGGTAGCAAAGCCAACAACCTGTGGTTTGTGTGGCTGAGGTCCATGACGATCTTTGTGGCTTATTCATGACTGACCTCACCACCCACCGAAGAAGCTGCCAGCTCCACCCCAGGATTTTCTGGTAGGACCGTTTCAGGTCCCCAGCGACGTGTACACCATCACACTTGACGCTTTCATCAACCCTGCCGATTTGTGGAATACGTTCTCCTTTTAATTATTGTTTAAGGCGAGGTAACATTAGAGTTAAAGGGCAAATAACATTGACCTGTAACTCCCAAAATATGTTATGTTTTTGGGGTTTTATAACATTTTCCATATACCAGTGGCATTTATCCCCTCCATATTATTAGAATGTATCTACTTGAAACTTTACTTATCATTGGAAATTACCAGCTCTGTATTTTTGAAAATTGAATACCTCCTTGTCTCGAAGAATACCTCAATGCCTCGAAGAGCAAAAGCATCTGATCGTCTGGAGCAGCGAAATCCTTCTGGAATCCTTCGAGAGTACAATGTGTTGAGTTAGTTTCTGGGGAAATTAACAGAATTGGACAGAAACACACAGTGGTAAGTGTGGACAGGAATTCAAGATGTTTCACGTTTGGTAGGCCTACAAGAGTCGTTTGGTAGGCCTACAAGAGTCGTTTGGTAGGCCTACAAGAGTCGTTTGGTAGGCCTACAAGAGTCGTTTGGTAGGCCTACAAGAGTCGTTTGGTAGGCCTACAGATACATACACCTTCCCAGCTCATACCCAAATCAGTCCTTAGATCTTTATGGAGGATCTAGTTTTATAACAGAGTTGGCCTTACTTTACTCAAGTAATTTTTCTGTGAAAATGAAAATTACTGGTTTCCCTCGGTTGGAGGCATACTCAGAGTTCACAAAGTTTATTCTCCAGCACTTCTCCAGAATCTGCTATATGTATTTTTATTTGTTTTGCACTTTTTTGGTTTCTATAAGATTCCATGTGTGAAAATAATCACCCTTGACAGAGTATGTCCTAACATGTTACTGGTACTGTATATTTGCATTTATCATGTTTGTGTGTTTGTGTTATTATAAAAGACACTCTACCTGTTTGGATTTATTTTATTAACATGTTTTTGTTGTTGCAAACCCTACAGCAATCAATTAATATCATTTACACTAAGTTCCTTGATTGGGTTAATTAATTTAGGATTTTAGCTGTCTGATCTCTTTAAAGCATCTGAGTTTTTGGAAATAAAAGGACCCGGACCAAGCCAATTATGCCAAATCATTAGTAAGAAGTCGGAGAAGGATTTAACTTCATATTTTAGCCAGCCAGAGATAAATCCTTATATCTGTCTACTGTGTACTTTCTGGGATGCCAGCCAGAATGTAAATCATCATCGACTGCGACTGGACTCCCGTGGGCCGTGTCCGGTTTCTGTTAAAGAGTTAAATCAGCTTTTCTCTGACTCAGAGCCGAGCCAAGGAATAATCCACTGTTTGCATATGGACAGGAGTGATTGAGGATCAGTTGAGGGTAGGGCGTGGTCATAGCTTGAACACTACCCACACCAAGCTGGGGGACTGCCCATCAGGACAAGTACCCATCAGGACAAATACCCATGACTGCAGTGTGCAGCTCAGGGTGGGGCTCAATGTGGGCGGAGTCAAACATAACAAGTCTGTTGTTCACTGCAACAATATCAGTGGCTTGTCTCAAATATAGCATGAAGCAAAAAGGGTTAAAACACATGCTGGTACCTGTTTCTATAATATTTCTTACCACCTTCAAAAATGAAATACATTTGTATTCAACGAGGGCCTCCAGCTACTTGACCTTGGTGATCTATGGTGTTGAAAGATACATGTCATGCTTATTTATTGGAACATTCATTTTATTAGCAAGTGCAAATTAAACATAACTAAATGATTGGATTGTGATTGAAAATGTATAATATTATTTGTGTGGCCAATTAATTAATCAGTTAACATCCATGACAGATTTTTTTTATTAAAATCCACATTTTCCAAATTATCGGCCTGAAGTAGATTCGGTGAAATCGTTCATTGTAGACATTACTTATTTTAGTCCAAGTCATTATCACATAAAAATGTTAAGTCATTGGTAACATTTCACACATTTGGAGTTAAACTTACAAAAACTATTTGAGCAAAGAAATGGCAGTGTTTTTACAGTGCAGCGATAATGGCCTTGGTTACCACGACAGCTCTGTGGGCAATGCCTGCCATGACAGTTTCCCAGTTGTTGTGAATGTTTGAAATTACACAGTAGTAAAAAAATTAATAGCGTTAAAACAACAAGATGATCCAAGTCACAGACAGGCAGACATAACAGACAGGAAGGAAAACAGACTGGAGTAACTGACAAGCAGGATGACAACGTAATAACCACAGTATAGCGAATTGCACTGATATAAAAGCGTGTTATTAAATGACAGACATTTGAAAAACAAAGACATTATCATCAAGGTCATCACGACCAGCAGAAATACCGTTACATTTTCAGGTTGCCCTCCGTAAGATAACAGAAAGACAGAGAAGAGAATTAGAGAGAGAGGGAAAGACACTGTGGCAGAAAGAAGAGAAAAGGGAGAGGGAGAGAGAGTGAGAGAGAGAGAGAGAGGCTGAGGAAACGTACTGCATTGACTTGGCTAGATGAATTCTCTCCGCAAAGGTTTGTATTTGGATGCAGGGGTTTGTTCCAACCCAGCACAAACCAAACCCACCTGATTCAGCTGCTGGTCTGGCTTGATTTTATACATTTTATTCCCTGGTTGAAGCAAAACCCTGCACCCACAACTGCCCTTTGTGGATGAGGTATTCCATCCCAATGGCTCGCTCCACATAATCACTGTTATAGCATTATAAACACTTATAATCATTGTATATACAGAGTAGTAGAGCAGGATGTAAAAGATGCATTCCGGGACTTTTGCAAATAAAGTCTTTTGGACCCCCCATTCCGGGCTGAACGTGTAACATTTTGTTTATATGTGCAAAATCTTTAAGTAGAATCAGTATGTCGGCAAACAGCAATGAAATTCCAAGCTCTGAAAGCGAGTGGTTCTGACGGCACGGGTCACACATATGTGACATATTGCACAATTTCCGGGGACCCGTTTTCATATCGATAGCGACACTTGTAACCAGCGACCAAAGATCTGGGAATGCATCCTTAGAGAGCTGCCGAGGACCCTTTATAGAGGTCTTGAGGAAGCCCATGGCAGTGCAGAAAGGGGAGGAGTCTTATTTACATTAGAAAAACACATCCATGGCAAGTCTGAGGCAGTGAGGCAGCAGTAGAGGCAGACTCCTAGTATACATCTGTATCACCTCTATTATACATCTAACATGTTCATAACATGGTTATTACATGTGTGGTGTCATGGCAGTAGAGACAGACTCTTCCAGGCAACCCAGTGTGGTAGACCAGTTATTACATATTAATAACAAGTTTGTAATCATCTGTAACAGGCGTAAGAATAATAGGCCTGTCCGACAAAATGTTTTTTCGGATCTGAAATACATTTTTATGGAACATCTGTATTATGTCTGGAAACTACATATGACATTTCTATGAAGTGTATAAAACAACTATGACCTGATTAGTGTATCCTGTAATAACAACAGTTATAGCTATGTTGGGGAACACCTGTCTGCCCGCGTGACAGTGTTCAGTTTTCAGTGAACACTGTTAGTTCTGCTAAAGAGCTTTTCATCTCTGGTCCTGGTGGGATCAAAAACTTTGGGTTTCAGTTTCAACCTGGTAGTTAATTACACTCACCTGGTGTACCAGGTCTGTATAAGACCCTGATTAGACAACCAGGGGTGTTTGGCCTCTCCAGTACTGCATTGGAAGTGCCCTGTTTTAGTTGTTACTCACACTCTGACCCCACCAATTGCTTGTAAACAGAGGGCCTTTGGTCAGTGGCTATGTACCAATTGGTTTAATGTGTCTGAGCATTGATTGTTTGTGCATTTTGTCCCATGACTACTGGTCTGATCTACAGACTGCACCTTTAAGGATACCATCTGAAAGGTTAGAATAATATGAAATGGTTCTGTTCAGTGTGAGGTTAGCTTTAGGGCTTTCTGGGATGTTCCAAGAATCCCACTTAGTATCTTCTCTATACCATCATATTCCATATGCCTCCTATTCTTGTACATGAGTGGTCCATCTATGGCTTGGAGTCTTTATGGCATATGATTGGTTAATAGGGCTCCTATTCTGATGTGTGATTGATTCGATTTTGGTCAAACAGATCATCTATAAACTCATCAAGAGCAATGATAAAATGCAAGAATAATCACTTTCATAATCATACCTAAATCAACAAAACTAAATCAACACAACTAAAACAACAACATATTGTGAATATGAATACTGCATAACAACCATGAAAGAGAGATTGGAATGGAAGAAAGTAGCAGTCAGGAAGGAAAGGAGAGGGCAGAGACACTGGCTGGGATGGTGTAGAGAGGAAGGGTTTTGCTCATGCATAGCATTTAGGCCACTGGCATATCAACAGACCAGGTGCTCTGTGACAGAACTGAAACTCAGGTCCCCTGGGTTATTGGCTTAAAAATAAAAATGGCAAAATAATAAAAAAATCAAAAGAAAAACAGTGTGGATGACATTCATCTTAGTTCCACCTAGAACAACAAACACCAGGGCCGCGCCTACTGAGGTTACCCAGCATATTCTGGACTGCAGGGCACCTAACAAAGTACTGTCTGTTAATAAATACTTTCTAGACCGATCCTGCCCATAGGGACACACAGGGCAGAACATTCTGGTCTGGTTATCAATCTTTAGGCCATTGACTCTGAATCAGCCAATGAAACAACATGCACCGTCTAGGTCCCCAAGACCAGAATACACAAACATTGACCTTATATGCTTAACCAATACATACTCTTAAACAGGAACAACTGTCACGTGATAATCCATCTAAAAAGTCCAACCCGGTTTATAAAACCAAAATACAATTAGCGATCAAGTGTAGCCCAACAGCAGATGGGGATTAGTGGTGATATGTCTCAGATAGGAAGCAGTGATGTTTGAGATAGGATGAGGTGATGTCTCAGACAGGAAGCGGTGATGTCTGACATAGGATGAGCTGATGTCTCAGATAGGAAGCAGTGATGTCTGAGATAGGATGAGGTGATGTGTCAGATAGGAAGCGGTGATGTCTGAAATAGGATGAGGTGATGTCTGAGATAGGATGACGTGATGTCTGAGATAGGATGACGTGATATATCTGAGATAGGATGAGGTGATATATCTGAGATAGGATGACGTGATGTCTGAGATAGGATGAGGTGATATATCTGAGATAGGATGACGTGATGTCTGAGATAGGATGAGGTGATGTCTGAGATAGGATGACGTGATGTCTGAGATAGGATGACGTGATGTCTGAGATAGGATGACGTGATGTCTGAGATAGGATGAGGTGATATATCTGAGATAGGATGAGGTCACGGTTTAAGTGTGTCCTAGGAGGAGTGCAGACATTTGAATGGGGTAGTCACATGACCACTGTTTAAATATAGATGAACAAATAGCATTATAATATGGTAATGGAATCTGACTACTTGGACCAAAGTCTGAAATAACTGAAGGATAGAAAACAATAATAACACTAAATAATCATTATTATAACAACTACAACAACACTAAATAAACATCATTATATTGACAGTAACACTAAATCATTATTAGAACAATAACACTACTCATCAGTATATCAATAACACTAAAAATCATCAATATAATACCATTAAATCATTACCACTGTCTTAATTACTATAAGAATAACACTAAATCATCATCATCAACATAATAACAACACGATTAAATCATCATCATTATTATAACCAATGGCACCCTATTCCTACATAAAGAAACCAGTGCCATTTGGGATTCAGAAATATTTAGAGACACTCCCTTAACAACAGCTCATCAGAAACGTTTAGAGACACTCCCTTAATGACAGCTCATCAAATCAAACTCTTAACCTGAACAATTATATACTATCCTAACCACAGATCTAGGATCAGTCCTAACCACAGATCTAGGATCAGTCCTAACCACAGATCTAGGATCAGTCTTAACCAGAAATCTAGGATCAGTCCTAACCACAGATCTAGGATCAGTCCTAACCACAGATCTAGGGTCAGTCTTAACCAGAAATCTAGGATCAGTCCTAACCACAGATCTAGGATCAGTCTTAACCAGAAATCTAGGATCAGTCCTAACCACAGATCTAGGGTCAGTCCTAACCACAGATCTAGGGTCAGTCCTAACCACAGATCTAGGATCAGTCCTAACCTGAAAAATGAAATACTCATCTAACTAAAAATAATATTATGGTAATTCCACTAGTAGGATAATGCCTAACAGCTTCAGAACACCACAATTTTAAATTCAGAACACTGGGTGGCACTGATGACATCACCTGTCTTCAGCTTTGGAATGCTGTGTGAGACAGATGACATCACCTGTCTTCAGCTTTGGAATGCTGTGTGAGACAGATGACATCACCTGTCTTCAAATTAAAAATGCTGTGTGAGACAGATGACATCACCTGTCTTCAGCTCCAGAATGCTGTGTGAGACAGATGACATCACCTGTCTCCAGCTCCAGAATGCTGTGTGAGACAGATGACATCACCTGTCTCCAGGATACTTAGTGACACAGATGACATCACCTGTCTCCAGGATACTTAGTGACACAGATGACACTGTCATGACTGAGGCAGCTGATTACATCATCACATCATTCCACATTAGTTAATCTGCCCCCCAAGTGGTACTCTGCTCTCTAGGTAAAAGCCCACTGGGCTCTGGTGAAAATGTGTGCAATGCTGGGACCAGGTTCTAACTAATGTCCTATATAAGGAATAGGGCCCTGGTCTAAAATAGAGCACAATCCAAAGGAATAGGGAACTATTTTGGAGGAAGCGTTAAACAAACTCTTCAAAAGAGGCAATGAGGTTGACCGCACAGACACCAACCCAAACCAGGGTGTGCATCAAAAAGAAAAGAAGGTTTCAAGAAAAGTGTAGTATTTCTATGGTTAGAATCTTAGCCATCCTTCTATTCTGACATTGCATTAGGCCACTCCTTCCCTTTGACTTCCTATGACATCACCAACCCTCGCCTCCAGTCTCCATGGGTCATCTGGACAATTTCATCTGATTGGCTGTGGGTGTGTAGAGGTATCGGTAGATGGCGTAGTAGTGGATGCCGGCTCCCATGGCAACGAAGAGATGCCATATCGCGTGGGCAAATGGGACGAGGCCGTCGCTCTTGAAAAACACCATGCCCAGGCAGTAACAGGCCCCGCCTACTAGCAACTCCCACAGCCCCTCACGATCCGGCTACAGCAGGAAAACAGAAAGGGGGATCTACTGGATAAGTCAGGCAAAATAAATAATTATAATGTGCTTATTACCCTGAAGTCTACATGCTTATGTTTTGTTTACCTGAATACTGTCTTAAAGTGTCTTAATAATTTGTGACCCAAACCAATGCAAGGAAATATGCTCACAGAATAAGGGCAAAACGAATTGATTGAGGTTGTCTATGTAAAAAGACAACATACTCCAGTCTGAATTCAGAAAAATACTAAGTAGCATGAGTGTGTTAATGATTCCTGAAGAGAAATGACATTACGTGAGTAATAAGTCCGTGTTCTGACTAGACTGTACCCACAGCGTTGCGCTAGGAATGTTTGTGACGGACCGCTTGCTAGGCAACCTTCGACGCGCGAGCGAGGAGAGAGCTAGCAGCGATAGCTAACTATTTGTTTAAAAAGAACTTCATCTAACTAACGCTTTGGTCGGTGTAAATGAATGAAATATACACTGGAAAACGGTTTGTTGAGGATCACCGGGTGGATGGCGAAGGATTTGTTACTTTTACATTCTCAGCAGTGGTCAACTACTTCACCATCAATCAACTGATGTTTTCTGTCTCTCGACCACAGGAGAGTGGCTTTGGTACCGTGGTGGTGAGTTAGCCTCCGGTTGCGTCGAGCTGACTGTGTGGTCCTGTCTAATGGAAGCTTGGAATGGATTCTGCACTCTGGGTTTTTGTTTTGGGACTGACCAAGTTCTTTGTTCATTCTTTTGTGTTAAAGTGGATCCCGATTTATTAGGTATTAAACTCTGGTACGAGGTTCATAATAATTATTGTGTACACATCCAAAATTATTTGCAGCGTTGTAAAAAAAAATCAAAGAGCAAGAAATGCTGTAGTTTGTCCCCTTCGATGGATAACAGCACTAAGCCTTTGCCAATATGTTTTATGAACCTGGAGATTACACTGGAAGGGCTCTTGGACTATTTCTCCATGCAAAACCTTTCAAGATTCATTAGATCCCTTGGACTAGTTTTACTGCCGTCAGCAATTTATAGCGCAGGCTTTTCATATTGATTCACATCCAGAGAAAGCCATTTCTGCTACACTCCCAAATGGACCGAAACTCAGGTAAGGCTACACATATTTTCAACATAGCTTCATGAGGTAACGTCAGGCAAATTAACTTGATGTGAAAACCTGTAAGTCCAAGCAGTCCAGCCTTCTAGTTAGTGACGTGAGTTTCTTACCATGGACAAGATGACCAAGGCAGGGAACACTCCCATCACTGTGTAACAGATGAGCTCCATCAGCTTATACCTGTAGAGGGAAAAACAGAGGAGGCCATTAGATACAGGACTAAATCACAATTAGGGTGGTGAGATAGAAGGTCTACAGGAATAAATCACAATTAGGGTGGAGAGATAGAAGGTCTACAGGAATAAATCACAATTAGGGTGGAGAGATAGAAGGTCTACAGGAATAAATCACAATAAGGGTGGTTAGATAGAAGGTCTACAGGAATAAATCACAATTAGGGTGGAGAGATAGAAGGTCTACAGGAATAAATCACAATTAGGGTGGAGAGATAGAAGGTCTACAGGAATAAATCACAATTAGGGTGGAGAGATAGAAGGTCTACAGGAATAAATCACAATTAGGGTGGAGAGATAGAAGGTCTACAGGCCTAAATCACAATAAGGGTGGAGAGATAGAAGGTCTACAGGAATAAATCACAATAAGGGTGGAGAGATAGAAGGTCTACAGGAATAAATCACAATAAGGGTGGAGAGATAGAAGGTCAACAGGAATAAATCACAATAAGGGTGTAGAGTCTATAGGAGTAAATGTAGGATGGCAACCAAAGAAACATCTGAAACATCTACCGTTTCCTTTCAAAGCTAGTTTGATTCACACATCTCTTATTTATTGGGCAGGCAGATAAAGAACAAGGGGTTTATGTTAAGGGTCAGATATTTATGTTAAGGGTCAGATATTTATGTTAAGGGTCGGGACCTCAGACCTTTCGTGGAAGAAGAAGACATAGGTGGTTCCAACCGAGGCCATAACCCAGACCAACCACCTCATGTGACAGGCCCAGGGTCCCAGCTCCCGGAGGTTCAACCTGAGACTCAAAAAAAAGTATTATTGAAAAAACTGTTTTTCCTACCTCCAACCCGAAATCTCAACGCTAACCTCAACTCCTACCCGAAATCTCAACGCTAACCTCAACTCCTACCCGAAATCTCAACGCTAACCTCAACTCCTACCCTAAATCTCAACGCTAACCTCAACTCCTACCCGAAATCTCAACACTAACCTCAACTCCTACCCTAAATCTCAACACTAACCTCAACTCCTACCCTAAATCTCAACGCTAACCTCAACTCCTACCCTAAATCTCAACACTAACCTCAACTCCAACCCTAAATCTCAACGCTAACCTCAACTCCTACCCTAAATCTCAACGCTAACCTCAACTCCTACCCGAAATCTCAACGCTAACCTCAACTCCTACCCGAAATCTCAACGCTAACCTCAACTCCTACCCTAAATCTCAACACTAACCTCAACTCCTACCCTAAATCTCAACGCTAACCTCAACTCCTACCCTAAATCTCAACGCTAACCTCAACTCCTACCCTAAATCTCAACGCTAACCTCAACTCCTACCCGAAATCTCAACGCTAACCTCAACTCCTACCCGAAATCTCAACGCTAACCTCAACTCCTACCCTAAATCTCAACACTAACCTCAACTCCTACCCGAAATCTCAACGCTAACCTCAACTCCTACCCGAAATCTCAACGCTAACCTCAACTCCTACCCGAAATCTCAACGCTAACCTCAACTCCTACCCGAAATCTCAACACTAACCTCAACTCCTACCCTAAATCTCAACACTAACCTCAACTCCTACCCTAAATCTCAACGCTAACCTCAACTCCTACCCTAAATCTCAACGCTAACCTCAACTCCAACCCTAAATCTCAACGCTAACCTCAACTCCTACCCTAAATCTCAACGCTAACCTCAACTCCTACCCTAAATCTCAACGCTAACCTCAACTCCTACCCTAAATCTCAACGCTAACCTCAACTCCTACCCTAAATCTCAACGCTAACCTCAACTCCTACCCTAAATCTCAACGCTAACCTCAACTCCTACCCTAAATCTCAACGCTAACCTCAACTCCTACCCTAAATCTCAACGCTAACCTCAACTCCTACCCTAAATCTCAACGCTAACCTCAACTCCTACCCGAAATCTCAACGCTAACCTCAACTCCTACCCGAAATCTTAACACTAACCTCAACTCCTACCCGAAATCTCAACGCTAACCTCAACTCCTACCCGAAATCTTAAAACTAACCTCAATTCCTACCCAAAATCTTAAACTTAATGTTAACTCCTACCCAAAATCTTAAACCTAACCTTAAATCATACCCAAAATTCTGAACCTAACCTTAACCCTCAGCTAAAATCCTGAATCTAACCCATACACCTAGAAAAAATCTTAAAAAGAAAGAAATTGCAAAAAGTCACTTTTATGTTTTCATGTAATGTCAAGATATTTGGATGAATGTTGTCCATGCATGTATGTGCATGTTTTTGTGTGTGTGTCTGCTGTGTAAAGAAAATGCATTACCATGTCGACTCACCAGGGGGCGTAAGAGGCTGCTATGAAGAAATAGATGACCATCCTGTCACACATGTGGAAACAGTGTTCCACCGACCTAAATAAATCATATCACCACACACACTAGTGACATATTAAACATTACAAAATGTTTACAACATTACTATTAACACTGAGATAGGTTGACATGAAGACTATTACTATTAACACTGAGATATGTTGACATGAAGACTATTACTATTAACACTGAGATAGGTTGACATGAAGACTATTACTATTAACACTGAGATATGTTGACATGAAGACTATTACTATTAACACTGAGATATGTTGACATGAAGACTATTACTATTAACACTGAGATAGGTTGCCATGAAGACTATTACTATTAACACTGAGATAGGTTGCCATGAAGACTATTACTATTAACACTGAGATATGTTGACATGAAGACTATTACTATTAACACTGAGATATGTTGACATGAAGACTATTACTATTAACACTGAGATAGGTTGCCATGAAGACTATTACTATTAACACTGAGATAGGTTGCCATGAAGACTATTACTATTAACACTGAGATATGTTGACATGAAGACTATTACTATTAACACTGAGATATATTGCCATGAAGACTATTACTATTAACACTGAGATAGGTTGCCATGAAGACTATTACTATTAACACTGAGATATGTTGCCATGAAGACTATTACTATTAACACTGAGATAGGTTGCCATGAAGACTATTACTATTAACACTGAGATATGTTGACATGAACACTATTACTATTAACACTGAGATATGTTGACATGAACACTATTACTATTAACACTGAGATATGTTGCCATGAAGACTATTACTATTAACACTGAGATATGTCGTCATGAAGAATATTACTATTAACACTGACATATGTGATGTACTGTGTTTACAGACAATGGTTTTCAGAAGTGTTTCAGATTCCATGCAGTGATTTCCACTACAGAGATTTCTCCAGATTCTCTGAAACTGTTAATGATATTATGTACTGTCGATGATTTGCTATTTTATGTTGAGAAACATTATTCTTTAATTGTTGCTCTATTTGCCTGCACAGTCTTTCAGAGTGGTGAACCCCTCCCCATCTTTACTTCTGAAAGACTCATCCTTTCTGGGATGCTCTTTTAATACCCAATCACATTACTGACTTGTTGCCAATTAGCTTAATTAGTTGTCAGATATAGTACTACACAACTTTTCCAGTCCTTTGGTGACCCTGTCCCAGCTTTTTTGAAACATGTTCCTGGCATCAGATTCAAAGTGGGCATATATTTTTCAAGAAACAATAAAAAATTTCAGATTCAACATTTGATATGTTGCCTTTGTGCAATTTTCTATTGAATATTGCACACCATTGCATTTTGTTTCTCTTTACATTTTACACAGCATCCCAACTTTCTTGTAAATGGGGTTGTAAATAAATTTGATTGATTGGTTGATTGATTGACATTTGGTTGGCCCAAAATTTGACAAGAACCTTTATTTGACTTGGGGTTAAATTTTGGTTTAGTTTAGGTATTAAATTAAGGTTAGGTAAACTTTAACAATGAAGGTTTGTTTTAGGGGTTTGGTAAAACTCACTTTGATAGTAAAAGCTACATGTGTGTGAGTGTGTATCAACGTGTGTGTGAGTGTGTGTGTCTATTTGTGTGTGAGTACCGTAAATGGCTCTTCTTCCAAGCCACAGTGTGGAACAGAGTGGAGATGAGGAAGAGGGACGTAAGCCCCGCCCCATAGAGCCAGGCTGAGACACGCTCCCATTGGTCTTCGGACAGGAAGTGCAGCACAGAGCTGCCCAATAGGCTGGGTATTATCCACAGCTGCAGGAACCAGAAGAAAACACAATAAATTATTCAACTGATTAATGTCTGTTCTTCTGTCTGTGTGTCTGTGTCTGTTCTTCTGTCTGTGTGTCTGTTCTTCAGGTTGTGTGTCTGTTCTTCTGTCTATGTGTCTGTGTGTGTCTCACCGCGTGTGTAGCACAGTTGGCTGCATGTTCATAGTTTGTAGGCTGATATCTCTTGTTAGATGGAACTCTGTTATTCATAAATCTGAAATGGCAAACAAGCAAATAGACAGGATTTAAAGTCAGGCATCATACAGTTAACTGTCAGTAAACAGAAAATGTTCAATAACATCATAATATTAATATGATTCAAACTTTTGTATTTGTATTTGTTAATTTTACTATTAAGAAAAATATGTATTTACAATGACAGCCTGGCAAGAGGCAAAAAGACTTCTGTGGAGTGGGGGGGGGGGGATTAAAAGCCTCATGTGGAGTAGGGGGGGGGGATTAAAAGCCTCATGTGGATTAGGGGAGGGGATTAAAATACTTATGTGGAGTAGGGGCGGGGATTAAAAGCCTCATGTGGATTAGGGGAGGGGATTAAAAGACTTCTGTGGAGTAGGGGAGGGGATTAAAAGATTCCTGTGGAGTAGGGGAGGGGATTAAAAGATTCCTGTGGAGTAGGGGAGGGGATTAAAAGACTTCTGTGGAGTAGGGGAGGGGATTAAAAGATTCCTGTGGAGTAGGGGAGGGGATTAAAAGATTCCTGTGGAGTAGGGGAGGGAATTAAAAGACTCCTGTGGAGTAGGGGAGGGGATTAAAATACTCCTGTGGAGTAGGGGAGGGGATTAAAATACTCCTGTGGAGTAGGGGAGGGGATTAAAAGATTCCTGTGGAGTAGGGGAGGGGATTAAAAGATTCCTGTGGAGTAGGGGAGGGAATTAAAAGACTCCTGTGGAGTAGGGGAGGGGATTAAAAGACTCCTGTGGAGTAGGGGAGGGGATTAAAATACTCCTGTGGAGTAGGGGAGGGGATTAAAATACTCCTGTGGAGTAGGGGAGGGGATTAAAATACTCCTGTGGAGTAGGGGAGGGGATTAAAATACTCCTGTGGAGTAGGGGAGGGGATTAAAATACTCCTGTGGAGTAGGGGAGGGGATTAAAATACTCCTGGGGAGTAGGGGAGGGGATTAAAAGATTCCTGTGGAGTAGGGGAGGGGATTAAAAGATTCCTGTGGAGTAGGGGAGGGGATTAAAAGACTCCTGTGGAGTAGGGGAGGGGATTAAAAGACTCCTGTGGAGTAGGGGAGGGGATTAAAATACTCCTGTGGAGTAGGGGAGGGGATTAAAATACTCCTGTGGAGTAGGGGAGGGGATTAAAATACTCCTGTGGAGTAGGGGAGGGGATTAAAATACTTCTGTGGAGTAGGGGTGGGGATTAAAATGTCTCAGTTTAAGACCATAGCTAATATTGTTAAAATTAAGGAATTGTTTCTAAGGAACCATTTGATATAACCTATGGCACGGACAGTCATATCATTCCCCTCTAAACATATGTGACACCATTTACACACCCTCCATCAGTGTGTGTTGGTTGTGTCAGAAAGCTTTCCTCTGATTGGTTGTTCAGTGGTCTGGAACGGCTCCCCCTTGTCCCATACAACCATAATTTCCTCCCTCCCTCTCCTCCCCACTCCCATCCTCCACATCCTGCCTAACAACGCTTTGTCTTACCCAGATCACGCTTCCTTATCGTTGCCATGACGACAGTTGCCAGGCAACTGCCAGTAACCACGTTTGAATGAGGCAGAGCAACAAGGGCTGTGGCACAAACACAAGCAGAGAGACACACAGCGACTGAAGAAGTAGATCAGAGGCAGTGATGTCACCGTAGCCATGGAAACCTCAGAGCAAGGGATTGTCCTGTGTTTTTTGAGGCTGAGGACTCCTCTCTGCTTCTGTTCCCCTGTATCTCCTATTTGTCCCCATCTCTATCTCTGATTAAATTAGCATGTGTCTGGGGAAGTGCGGAGGATAGGTTGGGACAAACAGGAAGACATAGAAGATGCTGCAAAGATCAGAAATAGGCAGTGGTGTGTATGTGTGTGTGAGTGTGCACATGCTGTGTCAGTTATACAACGAGATACTGTTAACTCAACCATGTAACAATAGCCTACATCTATACAGCTGGGACACCAATAACACACACACACACACACACACACACACATACACATACAATCTGAAACCCAACCAAAACACACACCCAATCAGCCCTGGTTGATACCATTATGGGGTCCAAACCCTGACTGACACCATTATGGGGTCCAAACCCAGGCTGTAAGAATTCTGACTGACACTATTATGAAGTCCAAACCCAGGCTGTCAGAGCTCTGACTGACACCACTGTGGGGTCCAAACCCAAGCTGTCAGAGTCCTGACTGACACCATTATGGAGTCCAATCCCAGGCTGTAAGAGTTCTGACTAACACCATTATGGGGTCCAAACCCAGGCTCACAGAGTCCTGACTGACACCATAATGGAGTCCAAACCCAGAGTCCTGACTGACACCATAATGGAGTCCAAACCCAGGCTGTCTGAGTTCTGACTGACACCAAAATGGAGTCCAAACCCAGGCTGTCAGAGTCCTGATTGACAATGTTGTTCTGGTAGGAAGTTTCTCCAAGGTACTGAATAATCCTCCACATCACCAGCTATAATAACCTTAAAGCCGTCATGAGAACACCTTTCTCCCAGGGCTACCTGCCAGTGAAGCATCTGGCTCCACCACCCAAACTTATACACTTCTTTCATATTGCATTAGTTCATTTATTCAGGTAAGACTTAACATCCATTGAACTGTATTGTGGTGTCTACAAAGAGTCCTTTAACTAAAAGATAAACCATCAGAAGGCAATACCCATGCCTATAAATAGTGACCCAGAACACACCAAATGTTCACACACACACCTGGCCTGAATTCAGGGGCTCTCTCCCATTTCTCTCTCCCTCTCTCTCGCCCTTCATACTGGCAGTTGGCAGCTCTGCTAATGACTTTGTCAAGCAGTCTATTAATGCCCAGGGCCGTACACACTGGAAATACCTCATTTCAATCCACAAATTACATTTACATCCACGTAGGACTAAAAAGGTTGCTATGTTTACAGACATTCAAGCATATAAATAGCCTTTTCTTCTTCACACAGAAAAGCTACCCATGACCACAGTGCCGTTTCTCATAGACACACACAAATTTCACTTCACTTTTTTGCTTTTGTTTTCTGTTTAACTGCAATCGGAAGGCCACATACAGCCAGCCTGTGAAGCAGGGCTAACTCCACATGGCTGAGGACCCTGAATCACACATCCATCCACATTTAATGGACAGTGACCAGAGAGCCTGTGCATGGTGAATGTAGTTGAGTGTGTGAAGACGAGCTGGAGTGTGATTTTGTGGTTGAGCACAAAAAAAGCTCTCAGTACAGATTAGTCTGCAGTGCAGATTGACAGTTCAACCATCTGATGTCCTGAGGTAGAAGGTAAGTTTAACCATCTGATGTCCTCAAGGTAGAAGGTAAGTTTAACCATCTGATGTCCTCAAGGTAGAAGGTGAGTTTAACAGTTTGATGTCCTGAGATAGAAGGTAAGTTTAACCATCTGATGTCCTCAAGGTAGAAGGTAAGTTGAACAGTTTGATGTCCTGAGGTAGAAGATGAGTTGAACTGTCTGATGTCCTGATTTAGAAGGTGAGTTTAACCGTCTGATGTCCTGGGTCTGATGCTCCTGGTCCCTGCTGGATTGAAGCAGTGTGAACAAGCCATGGCTGTGTGGATGTGAGGTCCAGGGTTCAAAACGTCCCCACCGAAGAGCCACGTGGTCGCGGGCAGAGCTGTTGTTGTACCAGTTCGGGGGATGAATATTCCCTTTGTGATTCATTGGTAGAAGTGTGTGATGCTTCTCTGGAACATGTCTGAGGAAGAGGAGGCGGTGCCGTTGTCCCTCTGTGTCGTTGGTCTACGTAAAATGCTCCATGATACGCATGTCAGATTAATGATTCTGATGTGAACTAGTAGGTGGACATGCTCTCGTTTCCGTCTCCTAAAGTTCACGATCGGCTCCTAATTTCTGTTGATGTTGAGGGAGGGGCCCAGGGGTTCACCAGGGCCCCCAGCCCCTCATCATCCTGGAAACCAGCCATCACTGAGTGTGTGTGTGTGTGTGTGTGTGTGTGTGTGTGTGTGTGTGTGTGTAGGAGGTGAGCTGCGTAATGCTCTCTGTTGCTGAGTCTAATGCCTGTCCAGCTTGGAGGACGGGAGAGAGCTGCTGCACCTGTGATCTCCTGACTGACTGATCGCCTGATTGACTGACTGATCTCCTGACTGACTGACTGATCGCCTGACTGACTGACTGATCTCCTGACTGACTGACTGATCGCCTGACTGACTGACGACTGATCTCTCGACTGACTGGCTGACTGATCTCCTGACTGACCGCCTGACTGACTGACTGACTGATCTCCTGACTGACTGATCTCCTACTGACCTGACTGACTGGTGAGATTGTATGTTATATGTTTTTAACTGCCAACATTTTGCTTTTGCATGTGAATTACAAAAAAGAAATAAAATGACCTGTGATCTTCTCTCCCTGTTTATACCCACACACTCACCATCCTTGGCTAACACTAACCACCATCAGTCAGATGAACTCAGGCATACTGCAAACAGTGTGCTGTTTACAGTATATATGCATAAACATACATATACACACAATAACAAGGCCCTAGTGAAAAGTCAATCCATGATGATAAAATTATTTAAATCCCAAATTGTCTGAACCTCAATATGGCAGTGCAGCCTAAATAAGGTTGATTAAAAATACGAGCCAGATCAGTAAGAGGAGTCGGTACTGATGAGGACGGTAATCGGTATTGCTGAAAAGCCTATGAGTCTACTTGGTTTAAAGATACATACATTATAACCAGTGTGGTTTCCCAGATGTGCCCGGAAATTGCGAATAGCTGCATCAATAGGCAAAAGGAAACAACAACGATTCTGTTACCAAACTAAAGAATTTACTTAGGCCAGCAGTCATTGAGTCCCATTGTAAATAGGTTCAGCCAGAACGTCAGTTGGTAATGTAAAAAAAAAAAGCAGTAAACCATAGCATGTATTACATAAGCTAAGTGGACGATGTTAGATTCTGAGCAAATTATCACAATCCAAACCACCTACCTTACAAGATTCATTTAAAAGTGGAATATAACAACAGCTGACGGAGAGAGGATGTACTGTGATCTACAGTGATTTGTTTCGCATTTAGTCAACGCTTTCGACTCGGCTCGTTTCGTTCGGGTTAATTCCAGCGGAAGCTTCGTCTCTTCTAGCCTACATCCGTGTGTCGTTAGATTTACTTAATAAGAGCTCTTGCCAAGATTGATGCTGAGGGCCGTGGATGCCGAGGAGCAGCGGGGAATGTGTCGCCGGACTCACAGCAGGCTACATCCGGAAGTACGAGCTCCAGGGAAAACCGTCTTCCTGCGTCCCGTGGAAAAAACAAGAAAACGTCTCTTTTTTGGAACGGATTCGCTAACGGTTCAATATTCAACGTCATGCCAATGACCGTAGTTGTAACGGACAGATTAAGGTGCCTGGAGAATCGTTATTACAGTAGAAACTCCAGACCTTCTGTCAACATCTGTCCCATAATCATCTCTGAAGACGGTCAACAAAATCAATAACTTGTTAGACGCATTGCACAGTATAAGAAAATTATCTGAAATGACTCTTCAGCGAAAACACCTCCAGCAATGATTTTTCAATAATTTAGGTGGCTGAATCGTTTATATAATTATCGTTTTGCCCTTATGTCGTTCTGTAGCCGGCCACCAGATGGCGTGAAGGTCATACGCCAGAACACAACAGGGCACTGAATTAGTACACTAAAAGAGCGAAACACACACCTACTGTAATAAATCTTTTATTAAATGCACTTTATGACCAGCATAAGCATTTAACAGGTACTGCTGCTTAGCTTTCTTCACGAATACCTGTTGTAACATTTCACGCTGAAGCTGTGTATACCAATACCTGCAGTAGCATTTCAATTGTAAGCTTCTAACACCTCATACACCAATCCTCTAATGTTTGGCACTTTACAATTCAGAGTAAGTTGGTTTTCTCTTTTCAAAAATGTTTGAAAAAAGTCTTGCATCTGAAATGTCCCATTCTCCAAACAAATGAATTATGAATGTGAATGCCAGATTTAAAAACAACATTCAGCTTAGACCTTTCATTTTCGTGGTCCTGTCCCGTTTATGTAAAACAAAAACAAAAATACATTGTGCAAACACCAAATGTTTTAGTCAATTCAATCATGCATGATAGCCAATATATCAGAGCACAGGTGCAGATTTAGTACCTTTTACTGTATGAGATGCCTAAGGACAAATAGCAAGATCGAGCACAAGCAATTTCTGGTTTAGAAAACAAAGATATAAAAACATAGTCCCAAATCTACCCCTATTCCCGGATACAGAAAGTTGTGCTATACGACTCCCTTGGGTCCCAAGGAAATTAACTGCACAGAGGATAAAGAATAATGTACAGCTCCAATGAGTTTAAAAAGAAAGAAGTAAAACGATGGCAAGAAACACATGCCCTTTCATCTACTTTTGTAATGATTTTAAATCACCAAGTAGAAGTGAATTAGAACTGCGACAGACAGACTGACAGACAAAGATAAAGATGCCAGATTTCTTCATGTCCCGGTTGGTTGGCTGGCTGGTTGGTTTGATGCCGGTTGGCTGGCTGGTTGAATGGCTGTTGGCTGGCTGGCTGGTTCGATTGCGGACTTCATACTGTCAAACTATCTTGAGGCCTTTCATGGCTGATTCCAGACTCTATAATGAGGAACATTGTCAGACATCTAACCACACACCTAGTTCAGATGTAACGACAACATCCATAAAGCACAACAACATCTGAACTTGACAGACTGTGTGTGTGTGTGTGTGTCTGTGTGTGTGTGTGTCTGTGTGTGTGTGTTTCTGGGTGTTTGTGTGTGTGTCTGTGTTTGTTTGTGTGTGTCTGTGTGTGTGTGTGTGTGTGTGTGTGTGTGTCAGTGTGTACCTTGACGTCCCACAAGGCCATCCCCCCGTCCATTCCAGTGGTACAGAACTTGACACAGTTGCTCTTGCCTCCCTCCAGCACTGAGATCTGACTGTAATACAAAGAGACACTCAGCATAAACACACACACAGACACACAACCAAACACCTACCCACACCACGACCTCCACCCACCTGATGCTGTTCTTGTGCAGGCTCTCCAGGACCGGCTCTGCAGTATCTGAGGTGGTCGCGCGGCGGTCTAGGTTCTGGAAGCGCTCCCTGGCGCTGATCCCTCTCTGGGATGTCTGTTTGGGAACATCAAGCTTCCCTCCGAACGTTAAGGAACCCTTCGCTCCGTCATAAACAAACAGCACCGGGTAACAGTCATGACCCTGCAAGGCAGACAGACAGACAGTCAGAGGACAGACAGACAGGCAGAGGACAGACAGACAGGCAGAGGACAGACAGACAGACAGAGGACAGACAGTCAGGCAGGCAGAGGACAGCGAGGGGACTGTGTGTGTGTATCTGAATGCATGTGTGTGTGTGTGTGTGTGTGTGTGTATCTGAATGCATGTGTGTGTGTGTGTGTGTGTGTGTGTGCACATATCTGTGTGTGTATACTCACAGCAGCCACTATGCTGTTTTCAGTGATGAAGGTGACACACAGTAGAGGAAGAGTCTCAGAGCTCAAACTGCAGATACTGGAACACACAGACAGACATTTAATTTTAACTTAACCAGGAAAGCCAACCTCTGCCTCTCTTTCCTACCTCTGCCTCTCTCTCCTACCTCTGCCTCTCTTTCCTACCTCTGCCTCTCTCTCCTACCTCTGCCTCTCTCTCCTACCTCTGCCTCTCTCTCCTACCTCTGCCTCTCTCTTCTCACCTGCTCGTCTTCCCTCCCTCTGCGATGGCCACTGTAGAGTCATGTGATGTCCAGGCGAGGCGGTTTCCACTGTGGGAGAAACACACCCCATGGACCCAGCCTCCCCCAACGCCTTCCCCCCCAGACCCCCCCACAGAGGGGCCAGACTCAAACAGCACCTCCCCGAACGGCATCTTGGACCCCCACACAGTTGGACCGGGCTTCTCCTCCACCTCCTTAATGTAGGCAGAGAACACCCTGGGGAGGCGGAGCAAAGAGAATCCAGGTTACAGGTTGAAGAGATGGAGGGAATGTTCACTGAACTGTAAAAGAAATACATGATCCACTCCCCCTCCCCGACTCCACCTCCCTCCCTCCCCCCACTACACCTCCCTCCCCCACTCCCCCTCCCTCCCCAATACCTGCATTTGAAGTCACAGGATCCAGCTGCCAGCAGAACATTGTTGGGATGCCAGTCCAGACTGAGGATGGTGGAGCGGATCGGCTTCTTGATGTGCTTGCAGACCCACCTGGAAAATACAAGTTGAAATATGGTCAGGAAATGGTTGATATGGTTGGGGGTAAAGTGTAAATGAAGTTGATGTGTGGCTGAAACACAAGGTGGTTGAGAAACGAGGATAAATAGTTGAAACTTGAAAGGTTGTTCGAAGGTGAACATGAAAGCTGATTGAAACATGTGATTTAAGAGAATAGTGGGATCCCAGTATACAGGAGGTCCTCTGTACATGTGGCAGGTTCCTTAGCAATAATTACCAGTAACTGAAAGGTTGCCATTGCAGCTGAAATCCTGTAATATCTATAATTGAGACTTTTGGCAAAGGCATCCAACCAACATTGAAGAATTACGCTGTAATGTCACTGTCCTCACCAGTCGTTCTCCTGCTCAAAGTAGCAGATGGAGATGAGTCGAGACCCGCTGCCGACAGCGAACTTGTTCTCCCGTGGGGACCAGCGGACACAGCGAGCGGCCCGGTTGATCCGGAGGATAACCAGCGTGGGTTTCCACACGTCCCCCTTCAGGGACCACACGTAGGCGTTCCGGTCAGTTCCACACGTCACTATACGGTTACTGTCAGGGGCCCAGTCAATACCTGGAGGGACGATGGACTTTTACAACAAACTTGAGAACACTTAGAACAGCCTTTCAGAATACAACAGGCCAAGCCTATGAATGTGAAATACGCCTTTCTGGTGTTTTAATTAATCACCTGCTTTGTTAAAATAATAACAGACAGACCCAGGGTTAGGATAATCACAGACAAACCCAGGGCTAGGATAATCACTAACAGACCCAGGGTCAAGATAATCAATAACAGAACCAGGGATAAGATAATCACTGACAGGGGTAAAATAATCACAGACAGACCCAGGGTCAGAATAATTACTGATATGCTCAGGGTCAATATTATTACTAACAGACTTGGGCTTAGGATAATCACTGAGAAGGTTAGTATAATCACTTATAGCCCTCTAGTTTGGATAATCACTGATAGGCCCTGGGTTAGGATCATCACTAACAAGGTAAGGATAATCACAGACAGACCCAGGGATAATCACTGACAGACCCAGGGATAATCACTGACAGGCCCAGGGATAATCACTGACAGGCCCAGGGTTAATCACAGACAGATCCAGGGATAATCACTGACAGATCCAGGGATAATCACTGACAGGCCCAGGGATAATCACAGACAGGCCCAGGGATAATCACTGACAGATCCAGGGATAATCACTGACAGATCCAGGGATAATCACAGACAGACCCAGGGATAATCACAGACAGACCCAGGGATAATCACAGACAGACCCAGGGATAATCACTGACAGGCCCAGGGATAATCACTGACAGATCCAGGGATAATCACTGACAGGCCCAGGGATAATCACTGACAGGCCCAGGGATAATCACAGACAGACCCAGGGATAATCACTGACAGACCCAGGGATAATCACTGACAGGCCCAGGGTTAATCATTGTGTCCTACCTGTGACCTGTCCGTTATGCTCCTTCAGTTCATGTATCTTGGTCCATTTGGTCCCGTCCTTCTTGTAGATGTGGACATCATGGTTGTTGGGACACAAAGCAATTTCTACAGAGACACACGGGACAGGCTGAATGGGAGAGTGTGGAGGGAGTGGAGAGTGTAGAGTGTGTAGAGTGTGTCTGGCTGAGTGTGAGACTAAGTGTGTGTGCCTGCTTTGTTTTTGTTTAAATTTATGGTTTAGGCGTTTCGGGGGATTGGGCGTTAAGGTTGGGGAAGGTTAAGGTTAGAGAAAAATATGATTATTAATTAAAATAAAGGAATCTCATGTGACTATTTGTGTGTGTGACTTAGTGTGCTTGTCTTGTCTCTGAGAATGAAAAAAGTAAATTCTTCTGTATCCAGTTAGTATGACTCACAATCACTGTGGTTGTGTGGTTGTGTGCGCGCACATGCTTTTAGCTTCCGCATTGAGCAGAAACTGAAGATTTGGATAAAAATGACCAAATATGGAGTTCACTTTCCTGTGGTTGTAAAGCACAAAGACGAGTGTGTTTCAGAACCCGTCTCTCTTGCTACAACAGGAAACAGGAAATACCTCCAGCCACCAGGGAGCCAATCACAGCCCTCTGTCAGACTCTCACTGAACTACTTCAACTTTATCATGGTTCTATTTTAACCTTGAAATATGTTATGTAATCTAGCAGCCGAGACCGTCCAACTCCATCTTGCCAGTTAGTTTAACACCACCTGACAAGCAGCAGTCAAATACACCAGTGTTTCTCAGTCCTGGTCTCGGGTCACCAAAGGGGTGCAGATTTTAGTATTCTGCTTTGTAACTAACTGGATTTCACAACCCAACTCATCGTCAGACTTTTGATTAGTTGGATCAGTAGTTTAGCGCTAATGCTGAAACAGAAATGTGCACCCCTTTGGGGGCCTGGGACTGGGTATGAGAAACACTGCTGAATCATTTTAAAAAAGCTACTTACGGGTCCGGTCCTTGTTCCAAGCGTGGCAGCTGATTGGCTCAAGCAAGAAACTGTGGTAGGCCATGGCAAATCAGAACTCAACAGAACCAAGAAGTGAGATGAGGTGAGCCAACGACAGAGGTTTCTGTAGTTCCTGTTAAGTCAACAGACAGTTACCCTCTGTACTTCCTTAAACAGAGACAGTACAAGGAGACAAATTGAGACACAACTGATCATGAAATCAGACACTAGCAACCGCTTGACATGCTCTTTGTAGACATTGTGTGTGGGACAGAGATAGTGACAAAAAGACAGAAGAATAGCATGAAACAGGTCACACAAAGATCAAACGCCCTGAAGCGTCTCAGACAGGAGACTTTGCTTCAAGTTTTCATTGTAAGCCACATAAGGCATGTATCTTTTACATACAAGTCCTCTGTCTGTCTCTGTGTTCAGGAAACCGTTCATTCTACAAAACAGGCTAGTAACTGTGTTCAGGAAACCGCCGTCTCCTTCAGCTTTTCTACAGATGGGCGGAAGTGCTGTTGGTTGCTGACTCTTGCCTGCACTGAGAACGGATTGTCGTGCCAAGCGTTCCTCTGATGTTACAACTTTGGTTACTTCTTTCTCATTTGTCTGCTTTACAATGTAGGTTTGTGCCTGTTTCTGCATTTCTGGTTGTCTGTTTCGGTCAGCCTTCCTGTGTCTGGGAACTGTCTAGAGGTGATGAGTCAGCCTACTTACCCTGAGGAGATCTGAAGCAGAGAGGCAGAGAGATTAAGAGAACAGCTCGCGGACTCTGGCCAGTCGACACGAACGCTACCAACAGAGAGGCCGTCCTGGGAAGGAATGAGCGAGGGAAGGTGGAGAAACTTGCTTCCGTAAAGAGAGGAAGAGGGGGAGGGGCCACTGGTGGAAAACAAACTTCTGCAAACAGGGGGGGCGGGGGAGGTGCAGACAGAGAGAGAACAACAGTTTCTCCAACAAAAGGGGAGGTGATTATCTTCTTTTAAGTGAGTTAGATTGGCTTCAGCACGTAGAGGCTGTGAAGAGCTGAGAGGGTGTAGTGTAACTTTGGGTCGAACAGTCATAAATCCTTCCAACCGCTTGGCAGAATGAACAAACCCTCGGAGCTGCGAAGGAAAACCCCTCCCACCTCTTGGTTCTGTCCTGCCAAATAATCACCTCCTTATGTTGGAAGGGTTCATAGAATCACTGAGTTTTACACACACACACACACGTTTGTATGGCTATCCTCATGGGGACCAGAAAATAGAAATAGCATGCTCCCTTGCCCTAATCTAAACCCTAACCTCTATAAAAGTAACAATTATGCCTAACCTTAACCCTAAACTAAACCAACACCTTAACAACCCCAATTCTAACTCTAAAATGAATAGTACATTTGATCCTAAACCCTGAGCCGGAAGTGGACCTGAGTAAAGTTAGACCCAAAACACACACAGTCACGACACAGAAGGGAAGTGTAGTTTAGTTTCTTCTTTATTGTGTTCTGAACCAGAGTCATCCACAGTTCCAGCCTCTACGCTAAACACGGGACCCTTCCCAGAGGACACCCTGCTTCCTTCAGAGGGCGCTGGGCCTCAGGGGTCCCTGGGGGGTGAAGCAGTGCCGAGGGGACATGGTGCTGCTGGGCAGGGCTCTCGTAGGAGCATGTCCTTCTGGGTAATGTAGTGTTGTAGTGACATCACCGTTCTGTTGTCATTAGTATTATTAGTCTCATTAGAACACACACACACACACAAAACAGTATACAAAACGGGGTCCTCAGGCTGACCCTTGACCCCTTAGCCTTCATTCATAAACAATCAACAGTGATGTCACACATGGTGTCAGCTCATTTTATGTGCATGTGTGTGTGTGTGTGTGTGTGTAGTCAGTGCTCTTCAGCATGGTCAGACTGAGTTACTGGCCGCTGGGGGGGAGGTGGGGGGCTGAGTTTTGGGGCGTGGCGGGTGGCTGGTGTGTTGCTTGGCTGGTCCTTCACATGATACGCAGCCCCTGGATAGACGCCTCCAGACTCTACAGTAAACAACAACAACAAGTCTGTAAATGCCAGTCCCAACACAGAAACATGACAACAGAACCTATATAACAAGTCACCTAACTCAAAGACTCCACGTGATAAAGGAAGTGTAACAGTGTGAAGACAAATCTAGTTAGAGGTCAGGAGACGCAGGTCATGAGAGAGAGGGGTGCAGGAGTCCTGTTACCTTAAAGTCCCAGATGGTCATGGCTCCGTCGATGCCAGTAGTGCAGAACTTTCGGCAGTCACTCTTATCGCCTTCATAGATGGACACCTGACTGAAGAAACACACACAGAGGTTTACTTTCTTTGGCAATGTAAAGAGATATTTCCTGTGACAACACAGCCCATTTAAATTGAGAAGGATATTAAACTTGTGTTCATTGGGAATTGTTTATTTGAATTGCTTTTGGCAATGTGAATAAATGCTTTCCCTTGTTAATAAAGCCCTGTTGAATTTAATTAGAGAGACAGATCAAAGAGTTATTTTGCTCTAAGGATTACTGAGGCATTTTAGCAGAATCTAATTAGGGCAAGCTACGACACGTCTGCCTATCAGCAATGATTGACAGCTGTCATCAATAGTGGCATCATCAATGCTATTGAAAAATATATTTTTACTTGATGTCTACAGTCTGGTAGCACAGCTATGACAATATAAAAAAGCTGATTTGTGCCAAAATACATGACACAGATTGCAAAGTTTCTATTCCTTTATCTTAGAGATTAGTTCCGATCTGTTCTTCCACCAGCCAACAGGTCCTAACAGGAAATAAACTAAATTTAAATAGAATTTGACTCGAGTGACCAGCAGGGACAACTGTCTCCCTGTCTGTCTGCGTGTCTGTCTGCGTGTCTGTCTGCGTGTCTGTCTGCGTGTCTGTCTGCGTGTCTCAACCATACGTGATGCTGTTCTGGTGCAGTGTATCCAGGGCGGTGTTACGGTCCTCCGTCGTGGCTCTTTTGTCCATGTTCCGGAAGCGTTCCATGGCCGACATGTTCCTGGTGATGGAGGCTTTAGGGAGGTCCAGTCTGGAGACCAATGTCAAGGAACCTCCATCATCAAAGCGGAACAGCATTGGGCAGCAGTCATGACCCTGGACACACGGACAAACACAATGACACCACCTTCCTTAAAGACCAGAACCACATGTTACCTAATCATGACCCTGGACACACGGACAAACACACTGACCCCACCTTCCTTAAAGACCAGAACCACATGTTACCTAATCATGACCCTGGACACACGGACAAACACACTGACCCCACCTTCCTTAAAGACCAGAACCACGTTACCTAATCATGACCCTGGACACACGGACAAACACACTGACCCCACCTTCCTTAAAGACCAGAACCACATGTTACCTAATCATGACCCTGGACACACGGACAAACACACTGACCGCACCTTCCTTAAAGACCAGAACCACATGTTACCTAATCATGACCCTGGACACACGGACAAACACACTGACCCCACCTTCCTTAAAGACCAGAACCACATGTTACCTAATCATGACCCTGGACACACGGACAAACACACTGACACCACCTTCCTTAAAGACCAGAACCACATGTTACCTAATCATGACCCTGGACACACAGACAAACACACTGACCCCACCTTCCTTAAAGACCAGAACCACATGTTACCTAATCATGACCCTGGACACACGGACAAACACAATGACACCACCTTCCTTAAAGACCAGAACCACATGTTACCTAATCATGACCCTGGACACACGGACAAACACACTGACCCCACCTTCCTTAAAGACCAGAACCACATGTTACCTAATCATGACCCTGGACACACGGACAAACACAATGACACCACCTTCCTTAAAGACCAGAACCACGTTACCTAATCATGACCCTGGACACACGGACAAACACACTGACCCCACCTTCCTTAAAGACCAGCTTCGGTAGATACTGAGGTTTCAGCCACTAGGGGCACCATGTGAGTAGGTGATCTCAACCCCTGATAACTGACTAATAAGACCTATACAGGCGTCTCACCGCTGCCAGCAGGCTGTTCTCAGAGATGAAGACGACACTGAGCAGTGGGAGGAACTCAGTCTTCAGCTGGGACGGTCTGGACACACACACACACACACGACAAAGTGTAACGTTTAGTGAAATCTTCAAAACACACTGTTAGTCCGCTTTTGTTTAATCTGAGAAGAAAATCATCAATGTTTAACAATATGCAACTTATAGTTTTGCCCAAACCATTTATTGCGCAGCAACATTCCCAAAATGAATTGGGATCCACCCCAGTCAATATAATTTTACTGGTGATATTTAATCAGATTAGATTTAATTTTCTAAATTTAATTCAAGCACATTTACCATCTTGTTTCATCAAAACCTTTTTTTTCAAGGAAGAGGTGAGGACAGAAGAGGAGTAGAGATGAGGCGCTGAACAAACTTACGTGGAGCCCTTGATGCTGTCCACCACAGTGACAGTGGAGTCGTGCGAGACCCAGGCCAGCCGGCTCCCAGAGGAAGAGAAGGACACAGAGTGGACCCATCCTCCACCACCTGCGCCCCCAAACTCAGCCAGCACCGCCCCAAACGGCATCTTGGAGCCCCAGGGGGTGGGACCAGGCTTCTCCTCCACCTCCTTGATATAGGCCGAGAACACCCTGTGGAGGCGGAGCAGAGTTGGGTGGTGCAGAGTCTAGCAGAACAGGCCGGAATCGGGTTGAAACTTTCAAAATGGAAGACCATTTACACTGTATCTAGAGCACTGCCATGATGACTAATGAAGAGACCAACTGACGAAATGACCAGTTCACTGACACATTCAGCAACTGACAAAATGACCAGTTCACTGACACATTCAGCAACTGACAAAATGACCAGTTCACTGACACATTCAGCAACTGACAAAATGACCAGTTCACTGACACATTCAGCAACTGACAAAATGACCAGTTCACTGACACATTCAGCAACTGACAAAATGACCAGTTCACTGACACATTCAGCAACTGACAAAATGACCAGTTCACTGACACATTCACCAACTGACGAATCTGAAAATTACAACTGACTTCCATACTCACTTAACACTCCAAATATAATAGAAGCATGCATCCTAAAACAAAGTTATAGTCTCCCCCTCCCTCCCCCACTCCCCCTCCCTCCCACACTCCCCCTCCCTCCCCAATACCTGCACTTGAAGTCACAGGATCCAGCTGCCAGCAGAACATTGTTGGGATGCCAGTCCAGACTGAGGATGGTGGAGCGGATCGGCTTCTTGATGTGCTTACTCACCCACCTGACGCACACACACACACACAAATTAAGTGACAGGCAGAAAAGCTCTCAGACACACACACACACACACAAATGAAGTGACAGGCAGAAAAGCTCTCAGACACACACACACACACACACACACACACACGCGCTTCAGCCTGCCTCTCAAACTCACCAGTCGTTTTCAGACTCGAAGTAGCACACCGATATGAGCCGTGCTCCGCTCCCCACTGCAAACTTGTTCTCCAGGGGAGACCACTTCACGAAGGTGGCGGCCCGGTTGATCCGGAGAATAACAAGGGTCGGCTTCCAAACCCCGTCCTTCAGGGACCACACGTAGGCGTTGCGGTCCGCCCCGCAGGTCACTATGCGGTCAGATTTGGGGGCCCAGTCGATACCTGGAGGAAAGGAGGATTTAAAAGAATCAAGGGAAAGCCTCTAAACCCATCATCATTAATAGAGAGATTGTAACAGCCTTCTAATGTTTTCTTGTGGCTGTAACTCTACCTGTGATGTGTCCATTGTGCTCCTTCAGCTCGTGGCTCTTCACCCACTGGTTGCTGCTCTTCCTATAGATGTGCACCTCGTGGTTGTTGGGACTGATGGCGATCTCTGACGAACAAGTCGGAGGATTTCAATCATAATGAACATGGATTTGTATTTCACACACATCGTTACCGTGCAGCGTGAGGACATCACGCGATTTGCCAATGGGTTAATTTCTTAATTAAATTCTACTTTAAAATAGCATGAAATCCTATCTATTTTGTATTAGTTTTAAATAAAATATCAAGCGTCGGCAACCAGGCTCTTACGGGTTCTGTCCCGGTTCCACGCATGACAGGTGATGGGCTCGAGCAGGAACTGATGCAGAGACATGTCGATGGCGGTAGGGAGGGCGCGGTCCGTCTCTCACTGGTGCAGAAACACAGGCGATGACACTTCCATTTACCGATGATTCATCTAACTCTTCTGTACTCAACAAGCCACTACAGCCAGCGTCTAGATTAGCCCCCTTAACAGAGGTTGCTAGACGTGAACAAGTAACGTGTCTTTTTATAGATATTGTACCTAACACAGACTCGTTATCAAAGGGATTACAGTAACTAGTCAGTCCGCGTTTGATTTAGAAATGTGTGGCTGAAATATTACAGAAATGTGGTGTAATTAGATGCTACCACTGTCAGTTGACAGGAAATCGCACACTAATGTTAGCTAACATAACTAGCCACTTGTTAGGCCAATTTCGCCACTATATTATACAACCTCAGTAAAACACAATTCCTAAGAAATGTTTGAATGCCAATAAATGTTTTTTGGAACATTTGAAATGTATCAAACAAAATCAACGACATAATTTACATTCCAGATTTCGCCATAAAACGGAGGCCTCCTCCCTCGAAGCAAGCCACGAACCTTCCTGCAAGCCGTCGGCCCCACTACGACACAGTTCCCGCTAATCACGCTAGTTAGCACGCTACGGTAGCTTACCTTGGTGTTTCCAGAGCAGTTTCTGTTGGTTATTATCTATTTGAAAACAAGATAGTGGACTCGTTAGCTAAGTCGGTAGGTAGTGCAGCGGACTTGAATTCGCGGACTCTGGGCAGTCGACACGAATTCGTCCAGGAATGTGCGGGGAATGTCAGGAGTCGAACGTGGAAGCGGAGGGACACATTCGGTGTGTTTGGCTACTAGCCTAGCTTAGCTTCGAGCTACATTTAGATGGATGGGATGGAAACCAAAGAACCCGAAGAGTAGCCTATAATATTTTTCCCCTGTTGTTGAACACTGCCCCTAGCAACTAAAAGAAGAACTGCTGGGGTTTAGAGTTTTTGGACAGGGTTCGGGAAAAAGAGCATCTACCCGCTCGTCCTACCGAACCGTGCGCTGATATGCGTATGAATATGTAAACCTTGTGGATACCAATCAATAGTAAATGAATGTTCTACGATTAGCTGCACCAGTACTAGAATCATGTATTCGAATTCAGATTTTACCTTCTCCCGTCATACACTGCCTTCACTCACGCGTGTTTACAGGCCTGGATCGCACAATGAATTAATGTATGAATGAAAAACCATGAGAAAAATAACTGACAGAACAGTAATTTCATTATTGTTAAACATGTCACTTTTGTTTTGAGCTGACCTCGGCCTGATCCGGGCACCAAACTCACTCAGTAGGCAACCTGGTTTCAAAGCTAATTATATCATCTTTGACCCGTTGCAGAAAAGCCTACATCGGGCTCCCTGGCCATATTAAATCACCCAATTATCATGTTGCGTATGAAACACATACGCAAAGTTGGTTTTGAAGTACAAAACTACCTCAGGCATTCTATTTTGATTCTGGCAGGGCCACCGTTTCTAAAGAGAGGATGTCCGTAGTGAGATATCTGACCAGATTGGCTGGGTGGGGCAGCGGAAGGGGGCTCTTGCCTAATCCCAAATCTATCACTTTATCTCGCTTTGGGGTAACCCATTTTCGAGGTTGGTGCCAAAAGATAGACTACTCCCCTTCCCAGATCGATGGTGAATGGTGGTCCGGTCTTCAAGAGAGATGTCCGGGTTCCTGGACAGATAGGGAGAACTCTGCTCCACTTGTCTCCAACGAATTGAAAGTTCAATGACGTCTCAATCCGCCAACAGAGGAGCGAGGACAAACTTTAACAAAATGAGAATATGAATGGCTTAATCTAGAAAGGAAGAGGCAGACCTGGATAGATGTGTTGCCTTAATTCTATCTGTTTCATTTTATCTGTGTCCTTAGGGCACATGAAAGGGCAAGCTGAGCCCTGTATCCATCTCTGTGTTGATTCCCAAGCTGAGCCCTGTATCCATCTCTGTGTTGATTCCCAAGCTGAGCCTTGTATCCAGCTGTGTTGATTCCCAAGCTGAGCCCTGTATCCATCTCTGTGTTGATTCCCAAGCTGAGCCTTGTATCCAACTGTGTTGATTCCCAAGCTGAGCCCTGTATCCATCTCTGTGTTGATTCCCAAGCTGAGCCTTGTATCCAACTGTGTTGATTCCCAAGCTGAGCCCTGTATCCATCTCTGTGTTGATTCCCAAGCTGAGCCGTCTCCATCTCTGTGTTGATTCCCAAGCTGAGCCTTGTATCCATCTCTGTGTTGATTCCCAAGCTGAGCCTTGTATCCATCTCTGTGTTGATTCCCAAGCTGAGCCCTGTATCCATCTCTGTGTTGATTCCCAAGCTGAATGTTTCCTGCTCTTGTGGGTGTGGCCAGACCCACCTCAACACACCTGTCTGTCAGCTGACCCAGGTGATGAGCTGGTCGACCAGTGAGGAGACAGGATCACCAATAAGCAGCTCTCAACACACCTGAAGCAGGTGAGACCAGTGCACATGTTCACACACATCTCAACTCTCTGTACAGGTCTGGTCTAGATGTTTATCATGACATCCCACATGTATTGACTATGCTCTTTTCAGTTATTGTGATCATTTAGTTTTTTACTCTTTTCCGTCTCTCTCCCTGACCCCCCCCCCCCACCATAGGTTATGGACACGTCAGAGGAACCATTTCCCACCCCCCCGCCCTACTTCCTGCCAGGTAAGACTGCACCTAGCTGGGGGTTTACTCATTATGCAGCTCTAATATGGATTAGAGATGGTGTAGTCACACATCCATGTTGCTAGGGTGTAGTCACACATCCATGTTGCTAGGGTGTAGTCACACATCCATGTTGCTAGGGTGTAGTCACACATCCATGTTGCTATGGTCTATGGAATAATCTTTGCAGAGCTTCTCTCCTTCCTCTGGTTCTTCACTGTGTGGGTCTATGTTGGTATATCTCTGTGGGATCTTATGTTCATTTATTTCTAACCACACCTGGCAGTTCCCAGGTATGGTTGTCCAAGACACGTTTGCTGTTTTAATCAAGTCTTGGGGTAATTGTTTTCTGGTAAAGAGTACAGGAGCAGGTCATTGTAGGACCAGAGTGAGCCTAAACCAGGGAATTGCTGCTTGTAGCCAAATATGATGATTATTATGGCTATTTATTCCTGTGATCTTTTTAGTCCATAGTAAAACAGGTGATGACATGAGGTTCTTCTCATCTCCCTTCCCTCCTCCTCCTCCTCCAACGCCAACTGTGTCTAACAGATACATCAACCACACACCTTCTGGTTAGTACACACACACGCAAATACACACACACACACACAAGTACACACAGCCTTTAAACAGTTAGATCATGTAATCAATGTTTTGGTTTTACAGAGGACTGTTAACATAATTTTGTTGGGTTCAGAGGTCATTAGACAAGATAATGTTCTTGTGTACAGAGGACAGTAGACATGATGATAATGTTGTTGTGTACAGAGGACAGTAGACATGATGATAATGTTGTTGTGTACAGAGGACAGTAGACATGATGATAATGTTGTTGTGTACAGAGGACAGTAGACATGATGATAATGTTGTTGTGTACAGAGGACAGTAGACATGATGATAATGTGAAGATCTACCACGTCAGCCACGGACATCATCCTACACCTATAGATGGTGTCTCCTTTTACACACCCCTATCAAAACCAGGTACATATACACAGACACACAGCCCTACCTGTACCAGGTGCATATACACAGACACACAGCCCTACCTGTACCAGGTGCATATACACAGACACACAGCCCTACCTGTACCAGGTACATATACACAGACACACAGCCCTACCTGTACCAGGTGCATATACACAGACACACAGCCCTACCTGTACCAGGTGCATATACACAGACACACAGCCCTACCTGTACCAGGTGCATATACACAGACACACAGCCCTACCTGTACCAGGTGCATATACACAGACACACAGCCCTACCTGTACCAGGTGCATATACACAGACACACAGCCCTACCTGTACCAGGTGCATATACACAGACACACAGCCCTACCTGTACCAGGTGCATATACACAGACACACAGCCCTACCTGTACCAGGTGCATATACACAGACACACAGCCCTACCTGTACCAGGTGCATATACACAGACACACAGCCCTACCTGTACCAGGTGCATGCACACAGACACACAGCCCTACCTGTACCAGGTGCATACACACAGACACACAGCCCTACCTGTACCAGGTACAGACACACAGCCCTACCTGTACCAGGTGCATGCACACAGCCCTACCTGTACCAGGTGCATGCACACAGACACACAGCCCTACCTGTACCAGGTGCATATACACAGACACACAGCCCTACCTGTACCAGGTGCATATACACAGACACACAGCCCTACCTGTACCAGGTGCATATACACAGACACACAGCCCTACCTGTACCAGGTGCATGCACACAGCCCTACCTGTACCAGGTGCATACACACAGACACACAGCCCTAACAGTACCAGGTGTGTATACACAGACACACAGCCTTACAGGTGCCAGGTGCATATACACAGACACACACAACCACAAGCATTGATATACCTGTGAGGACCAACAATTGATTAAAATTAAATATTTTCCTTAACCTGCACGTAATAATTTAGTTTTGTATTCTTGTGACCACAAGCAACAGTAGAGTAACAACTTGGTGCACGTTCCAACGTAATGAAGCCAAATCAACAAGATAATGTTAACATAATGAAGCCAAATCAATCAGATAATGTCAGTTTAATGAAGCCAAATCAACGAGATAATGTCAAATTAATTTAGCTAAAGGAGAATGAATGAGAATCTTAACGTAATAATCTGTTATGTGTTTATTTTATGTTAAAGTTGCTAAAAGGTATGAATATGTCTAGTTATTCACCTACCCTAGTTAGCCTCACTTGGTTGGTTTGTGTTGCCACTGAGTCTTCTTAAATGCCCCCTCCAACAGTCCAGAGTCAGAGTTCTGTGTTGCAGTCCCGGGCAGAACTGGGCGTGTCTCCCGGTCTATCCCAATGTCCATCCTGTCAGACCCAGGTGATGAGTGACGTCAGACACTGCGCTGGAAGCTTCGCCTGGATAATGTGTCTGGTATTCATACTCTGTGGGTGAGGCCAAGAGTGCAAACGGTCCGATCAGCACGCACACACATGATCCAGCCTGGCTAACACTGTTAACCTTCCTCCTGATCCTTTCTCACTGGTGGAAGTGTTTGAACGGTTCTACCCAGATGGTCGTGGTCTCTCAGGTCCTACCCAGATGGTCGTGGTCTCTCAGGTCCTACCCAGATGGTCGTGGTCTCTCAGGTCCTACCCAGATGGTCGTGGTCTCTCAGGTCCTACCCAGATGGTCGTGGTCTCTCAGGTCCTACCCAGATGGTCGTGGTCTCTCAGGTCCTACCCAGATGGTCGTGGTCTCTCAGGTCCTACCCAGATGGTCGGGGTCTCTCAGGTCCTACCCAGATGGTCGGGGTCTCTCAGGTCCTACCCAGATGGGGTGGTCTCTCAGGTCCTACCCAGGTGGTTGTGGTCTGTCAGTTTCTACCAAAAAGTGTCTCAGGTTCTACCCAGATGGATATGGTCTCTCAGGTTCTACCCAGATGGATATGGTCTCTCAGGTTCTACCCAGATGGATATGGTCTCTCAGGTTCTATCCAGATGGATATGGTCTCTCAGGTTCTACCCAGATGGTCGTGGTCTGTCAGGTCCTACCCAGATGGTTGTGGTCTGTCAGGTCCTACCCAGATGGTTGTGGTCTGTCAGGTCCTACCCAGATGGTCGTGGTCTGTCAGGTCCTACCCAGATGGTTGTGGTCTGTCAGGTCCTACCCAGATGGTCGTGGTCTGTCAGGTCCTACCCAGATGGTCGTGGTCTGTCAGGTCCTACCCAGATGGTCGTGGTCTGTCAGGTCCTACCCAGATGGTTGTGGTCTGTCAGGTCCTACCCAGATGGTTGTGGTCTGTCAGGTCCTACCCAGATGGTCGTGGTCTGTCAGGTCCTACCCAGATGGTCGTGGTCTGTCAGACGTGCTTCCTCCCTGAGTTCTTTCTCCTCTATAATCCCTCCCATCATATTCCCTTCTATCTGTTGTCCATCTCTGATACCCCTTACTGTCTACCAATTACATATGGGCTCCAGGTTGAGCCTGTCATCTGATTGGCTGTTCTATTCTGTCTCCAGGTTGAGCCTGCCATCTGATTGGCTGTTCTATTCTGTCTCCAGGTTGATTCTGGGCTGCTGTTTGATCCCCTTTTTGGTCAGGCATTTCAAGGACACCTATCACACTTGTCCTCGCTGCCACATGGTCCTTCACATCCACAAGAAGATGTGCTGCCCACTGACCTCTGACCCCGGAGCTTCCACATAGAGACAAGTTGAGGGAACCCCAGTCTGGCCTCGTGTAGGGTTAATAAAACACTACTGACTACAAACTCTACTCCCTGGAGGGAAGGAATGCACTGCTTATGGCCAGGGCTCCTTCCAGATGGGAATCTGGAGTACTGATAGTTGTCTTTTCTACCTGGTAGATAATTGCAATCACCTGATCCCAGGTTTAAATCCATCCCTGGTTAGAGGGTTAACATGAAAACCAGTTGCACTTTGGGACCTGGGATGTGGAGTTGAGAACTGCTGATGAAGAGGTCAAAAAACCTCTGTAGCCAGAGTTACAGATGGCATATCTTTCAGTATCCATTTTTAAAACCTGTGCTGTAATCATGCATAAAAATAATAATAAATGCTGCTACTACATCTAGCAAACCTAATGCTCTTCCTGCTATTTATCTGACTCCTGGTTACTCCTGATTGAATCTGGGGGATTAGGAAAAGAGGAAGTATTTTCAGTTCCTTCATCCTTTAATCTTTACCTCAGGATGCGTGAGGCAGAGAATCATTCCGCATTACACACGTGTATCTCTCACACACACACTCACACACACCCGTTTGTAACTGTCCATTGGTCAGGCTTTGTGTGTGTGTTGTCAGTGGTGGACCCAGGCTCCGCCCTCCTACATAAGAGGATAAAAGGCAGCGCTCCTGACTCCCACAGTGATGTGGTACGGGAGTGGCCATCGTTCCGGTGACCTCCAGGACACTTTCAGTCCCGGGTCTTAGGAGCTGTGTGACCGTGCACGGCAGAGCCCCGGGGAAGGACCCCGCTCCTTCTGTCCTCACCCTGTCCTCCTTTCATCTGTCCATTTCTTACCTTGTCTGCCTGGTGAGAATGCCTTTCACCCCTCCTGCCCCCCCCACCTCCTCCGTCTCTCTGTCCGTCACGGGGACTGGAGCCTTTACCAACACAGCCGCGGTGGTGACCCCGGTGAAAGCCGGCAAGGCCAAGGCGTCGTTTCCACCTGAGGAGAAGACCAAGCTCTCTGGCAGCTCTGAGAAGGAGCGTTTGACCTCTAACCTGAAACAGCCGGGCAGGAAGAGCCAATTCCACGGCAGACCCCCCACTGTCAGGGGGAAAGGTAACTGGCTCACTGATTGGTTGCTTTAGAAGGCAGATTTAAAGATGTTTTATAAATTAAATAACATTTGTATGAATATAAAAGTCTAATATTATAGTGATGCTTGATTAAGCCATCCGGTACAGTAAAGTAAAACAAAATGAAGTGGAGATGAGACGAATAATGTTTATATTTGTCTTATATGGACAAGGTGTGTTATACTTATGTTGGAAATTGACCTGAGAAACCCTTGGAGAGTGGGGTCAGAGTGGGAATCTGAATGATGATACTACTCCATCTGTGTTCAAGGTTCAGGTGCAGCGTTGTCAGGGTTACGGGTGGATGGCAGAAACCCCTGGCTACCATGTCACAGACTCACGGTAATGAGCCAGAGACTCCCGGTAACTTCACTGTCCAGTAGCGACGGCAGTAGTTTCCCTGCCTCCAGCTCGGGGGAATTTGTGACACCGGGTGTGGGGTCAAAGCCAAAAAGCCGCAAGGAGGAGCAGACCGAACCAGAAGAGGAGGAGCAGGAGCACTTTACCCTCACCCTGACCCCAGAGGCTGTTGAATTATTACAGAGAAGGAGCATTGAGAAGCTCCGAACCTGCAGACTGGGCGCCTCCCAAAATAACACCAGCGTTCCCAGACGGACTCCAGGAAAATCCCGCCCGGGAACCACCCGGAATACTGACAGCAGCCGAGTACGCAGGGCCGGGAATAATGGTGTCAAAGCCAGTCACGTCAGCGAGGACATTAGCCACCTGTTGAAGATCTCGCTCCTTAATGACCAATACAGATATGATGATGAGGAATATGAGGAAGAGGAGAACAGAGAGATGAAGGACCAAATGACCATCAGGAAGTGTACTGAGTGGTTGAGAGGACTGGAGACCGCTACGGGTTAGAGGTCAGGGGTTGGAGGTCAGGAGGCTGTTCACATGGCATGTTTCAGAGAGGGTGGTGAAAAGGTTTTCGATTGATATTCTTTTTTAATTTGCTCTTAATTTATTCAAAATAAATCAATTTATGAATGAACTGACTGTCTTTCCTGTTTACTTCTGGTCCAGATCAGTGTTTATCCATGTTGTTCTGATTTCATGACTTAAGTGAGTGTTTTTCAACCCTGCTCCTGGACGCCCCCCTGCCCTGCATGTTTTAGGTCCCCCTGCCCTGCATGTTTTAGGTCCCCCTGCCCTGCATGTTTTAGGTCCCCCTGCCCTGCATGTTTTAGGTCCCCCTGCCCTGCATGTTTTAGGTCCCCCTGCCCTGCATGTTTTAGGTCCCCCTGCCCTACATGTTTTAGGTCCCCCTGCCCTGCATGTTTTAGGTCCCCCTGCCCTGCATGTTTTAGGTCTCCCTGCCCTGCATGTTTTAGGTCCCCCTGCCCTGCATGTTTTAGGTCTCCCTGCCCTGCATGTTTTAGGTCTCCCTGCCCTGCATGTTTTAGGTCTCCCTGCCCTGCATGTTTTAGGTCCCCCTGCCCTGCATGTTTTAGGTCCCCCTGCCCTGCATGTTTTAGGTCTCCCTGCCCTGCATGTTTTAGGTCCCCCTGCCCTGCATGTTTTAGGTCCCCCTGCCCTGCATGTTTTAGGTCCCCCTGCCCTGCATGGTTTAGGTCTCCCTGCCCTGCATGGTTTAGGTCTCCCTGCCCTGCATGATTTAGGTCTCCCTGCCCTGCATGATTTAGGTCTCCCTGCCCTGCATGGTTTAGGTCTCCCTGCCCTGCATGGTTTAGGTCTCCCTGCCCTGCATGTTTTAGGTCTCCCTGCCCTGCATGGTTTAGGTCTCCCTGCCCTGCATGGTTTAGGTCTCCCTGCCCTGCATGGTTTAGGTCTCCCTGCCCTGCATGGTTTAGGTCTCCCTGCCCTGCATGGTTTAGGTCTCCCTGCCCTGCATGGTTTAGGTCTCCCTGCCCTCACATACCTGATGTAGCTCATGAAGGACTTGATAATGAGCTGATCATCTGAATCAGGTGTGACAGAGCAGCGTGAAATCTAAAACATGCAGGAGCAGGGTTGAGAAACACTGACTTAAAGAATATGACATGAATAAAACTTAAACAGAACATTTAAGGAACATTTTAGTTGACAAATGACATTGCGTGTCCGTCCCTCCTGGGAAACGGTAGATGGTCAGCAGGAGACAGGGTTTAGTAGAGGACATTCATCTTCTCATTAACAGAATCAGCTTAGTGATCTAATTACCAGCCCAGTGAACCTCACAGCTGGAACACGTGTGTGTGTGTGTGTGTGTGTGTGTGTAATTGTTTAATGCATGTGTGTGAGTATACATTTGAATAGACAGTTTGTAAAGTATTTGAATAATTGGCATATCGTTTTATTCACAGTCACTACCAAACACACAATCAGATAGGAATGTTGATACAATATTAAATCAAATATAGAAAAGGTGACTTCCTTGTACAGGTGACTCCTAAAGTCCCTCTTAACCTGCTTCCCAGGGAACATACTGGCATTAGTTCACATCAACGCAACAGTTCATCATCATGATACAATAAACGCTTATAGTGGGATAATTAATATTAATATGATCTGATGACACACTGATAAAATATGCCCGCTACAGAAACACTGGTGACTTCAATAAATAATTCACATCGACTGCTTTAAATTCTGCCAGCTCTCATCTTGCCCCAGCTAGCATCATTTTCAATTCTGTGTGTGTGTGTGTGTGTGTGTGTGTGCGTGCGTGCGTGCGCTCTACTTCCAGCGGTTAATTCTCCTGAGCTGAACATACGCCAGGAACATGCAGACCGTGGTGATCCCGGCCAGAGCCACCTGGTTCTGCCAGAACCCCCAGGTGCTGTAATCAATACCCTGGATCCGGAGATATACCTCACCTGGCATACTGGAGGAGGAGAGAGGGAGGGAGGGGGTGAGGAGAGGGTGAGGAGAGAGGGAGGGAGGGGGAAGGAGAGAGGGAAGGGGTGAGGAGAGAGGGAGGGAGGGGGAAGGAGAGAGGGAAGGGGTGAGGAGAGAGGGAGGGGGTGAGGAGGGAGAGAGGGAAGGGGTGAGGAGGGAGAGAGGGGATGAGGAGGGAGGGTGGGGGAGAGGAGAGAGGGAAGGGGTGAGGAGGGAGGGTGGGGGAGAGGAGAGAGGGAAGGGGTGAGGAGGGAGGGTGGGGGAGAGGAGAGGGGGAGGGGGTGAGGAGGGAGGGTGGGGGAGAGGAGAGAGGGAAGGGGTGAGGAGAGAGGGAGGAAGACGAAGAGAGATGATGATGATGATGATGATGATATTGCTCTGTAGTTGTGCCACATGGTGGCATCACAGACTGAAAGACAGATTAACTCACGTTGTGTTGTTGTTGTTGTTGTAGAAAATCTGTCCGGTAAACTCATTTATGGTTACTGCCTGTATGGAGAGAACAGAACTATCAGAACTAACACCAGAACAGAACCATCAGAACTAATACCAAAACAGAACCATCAGAACTAACACCAGAACAGAACCATCAGAACTAACACCAGAACAGAACCATCAGACCAAACACCAGAACAGAACCATCAGAACTAACACAGAACTATCAGACCAAACACCAGAACAGAACCATCAGAACTAATACCAAAACAGAACCATCAGAACTAACACCAGAACAGAACCATCAGAACTAACACCAGAACAGAACCATCAGACCAAACACCAGAACAGAACCATCAGAACTAACACCAGAACAGAACCATCAGACCAAACACCAGAACAGAACCATCAGAACTAACACCAGAACAGAACTATCAGACCAAACACCAGAACAGAACCATCAGAACTAATACCAAAACAGAACCATCAGAACTAACACCAAAACAGAACCATCAGAACTAACACCAGAACAGAACCATCAGACCAAACACCAGAACAGAACCATCAGAACTAACACCAGAACAGAACCATCAGACCAAACACCAAAACAGAACCATCAGAACTAACACCAGAACAGAACTATCAGACCAAACACCAGAACAGAACTATCAGACCAAACACCAGAACAGAACCATCAGAACTAATACCAAAACAGAACCATCAGAACTAACACCAGAACAGAACCATCAGAACTAACACCAGAACAGAACTATCAGACCAAACACCAAAACAGAACCATCAGAACTAACACCAGAACAGAACTATCAGACCAAACACCAAAACAGAACCATCAGAACTAACACCAGAACAGAACTATCAGACCAAACACCAAAACAGAACCATCAGAACTAACACCAGAACAGAACCATCAGAACTAACACCAGAACAGAACTATCAGACCAAACACCAAAACAGAACCATCAGAACTAACGCCAGAACAGAACTATCAGACCAAACACCAAAACAGAACCATCAGAACTAACACCAAAACAGAACCATCAGAACTAACACCAGAACAGAACCATCAGAACTAACACCAAAACAGAACTCTTTACTCCTTTCCCCCTCCCTCTCTCCCTCTTTACTCCTTTCACCCCCCTCTCTCCCTCTTTACTCCTTTCCCCCTCCCTGTCTTTCTTCTACCTCCAGTCCGTATTTGAAGATGCTAATCCATTTAAGCCAGGACAGCCAGCTCAACATGGAGTTCAGGTTCACCAGGAAGCCTCCAAATACCTAGAGACACACACAAGAAAAATTAGAGAGTGTGAGTGTGTGTGTGTGTGTGTGTGTGTGATAATGAGCGTGTGCATGTGTATGTGTATGTCTGTGTGTGTATAAGTGTGTGTGAAAATGAGCGTGTGCGTGTGTGTGATAATAAGTGTGTGTGTGATAATGAGTGTGTGTGTGTGTTTGTGTGTGATAATGAGCGTGTGTGTGTTAATGAGTGTGTGTGATAATGAGCGTGTGTGTATGTGTGTGATAATGAACATGTGTGTGTGAGTGTATGAGTGTGTGTGTGTGAGTATGTGCGTGCGTGTGTGTGTGTGTGAAAATGAGCGTGTGTGTGTGATAATGAGCATGTGTGTGTGATAATGAGTGTGTGTGTGAGTATGTGTGTGTGTGTGTTTGATAATGAGCGTGTGTGTGTGTTTGTGTGTGTGATAATGAGCGTGTGTGATAATGAGCGTGTGTGTGTGTGTTTGTGTGTGTGTGATAATGAGCGTGTGTGTGTGTGATAATGAGCGTGTGTTTGTGTGTGTGATAATGAGCATGTGTGTGTGTGATAATGAGTGTGTGTGTGTTTGTGTGTTTGTGATAATGAGCATGTGTGTGATAATGAGCGTGTGTGTGTGTGATAATGAGCGTGTGTGTGTGTGATAATGAGCGTGTGTGTGTGTGATAATGAGCGTGTGTGTGTGTGTTTGTGTTTGTGTGATAATGAGCGTGTCTCACCATCATGAAGACGAACGGCAGGGCGATGAGGATGTTGGCCATAGCGAAGGAAGAAACAGAGGCTGAGGCCAGGAAAGCCAAACTGACCCCAGCCAGGCTGACCAGGGACATGGTCAAGGTAAACAGGAGGAAGGCTGTGAAGGCTGGCTTTAGACCTGGAGGAGGAAAAAAATCATTGCTCAGGTAATCTTCCTGTAATGTCAATTTCAAAGCAGATCAATTACACCGATCAGCCACAACATTATGACCACCTGCCTAATATTGTGTAGGTCCCCCTTTTGCCACCAAAACAGCCCTGACCCGTCGAGGCATGGACTCCACTAGACCTCTGAAGGTGTGCTGTGGTATCTGGCACCAAGACGTTAGCAGCAGATCCTTTAAGTTGTGAGGTGGGGCTTCCATGGATCAGACCAGTTTGTTCAGCACATCCCACAAATGCTTGATTGGATTGAGATCTGGGGAATTTGGAGGCCAAGTCAACACCTTGAACTCGTTGTTGTGCTCCTCAAACCATTCCTGAACCATTTTTGTTTTGTGGAAGGACGCATTATCCTTCTGAAAGAGTCCAATGCCATTAGGAAATACCATTGCCATGAAAGGGTGCACATGGTCTGCAACAATGCTCAGGTAGGTGGTACATGTCAAAGTAACATCCACATGAATGGCAGAACCCAAGGTTTCCCAGCAGAACATTGCCCAAAGCATCACACTGCCTCCGCCAGCTTGCCTTCTTCCCATAGCGCATCCTGGTGCCATGTGTTCTCCAGGTAAGCGACACACAAAGAAAACGTGATTCTTCAGACCAGGCCACCTTCTTCCATTGCTCCGTGGTCCAGTTCTGATGCTCACATGCCCATTGTAGGTGCTTTCGGCATTGGACAGGGGTCAGCATGGGCACCCTGACTGGTCTGTAGCTGCACAGCTCCATACGCTACAAACTGTGATGCACTGTGTGTTCTGACACCTTTCTATCAGTACCAGCATTAACCTTTTCAACAATTTGAGCTACAGTAGCTCGTCTGTTGGATCGGACCACACGGGCCAGCCTTCTCTCCCCACGTTCATCAATGAGACTTGGCTAATATATCCCACCCACTGACAGGTGCCATGATAATGAGATAATCAGTGTTATTCACAGTGGTCATAATGTAATGGTTGATCGGTGTATATTGATGAAAGGTTTAGATGGTGAGATTCAGCGTGGTACCCATCATGTAGTAGGTTAGTTAGTGGTTTGATGAAGGGTTTAGTTGGTTAGTGTCAGTGTGGTACCCATCATGTAGTAGGTTAATTAAGGGTTAAATGAAGGGTTTAGTTGGTTAGTGTCAGTGTGGTACCCATCATGTAGTAACTTAGTTAGGGGTTTGATGAAGGGTTTAGTTGGTTAGTGTCAGTGTGGTACCCATCATGTAGTAGGTTAGTTAGTGGTTTGATAAAGGGTTTAGTTGGTTAGTGTCAGTGTGGTACCCATCATGTAGTAGGTTAGTTAGGGGTTTGATGAAGGGTTTAGTTGGTTAGTGTCAGTGTGGCACCCATCATGTAGTAGGTTAGTTAGTGGTTTGATGAAGGGTTTAGTTGGTTAGTGTCAGTGTGGTACCCATCATGTAGTAGGTTAGTTAGTGGTTTGATGAAGGGTTTAGTTGGTTAGTGTCAGTGTGGTACCCATCATGTAGTAGGTTAGTTAGTGGTTTGATGAAGGGTTTAGTTGGTTAGTGTCAGTGTGGTACCCATCATGTAGTAGGTTAGTTAGTGGTTTGATGAAGGGTTTAGTTGGTTAGTGTCAGTGTGGTACCCATCATGTAGTAGGTTAGTTAGTGGTTTGATGAAGTGTTTAGTTGGTTAGTGTCAGTGTGGTACCCATCATGTAGTAGGTTAGTTAGTGGTTTGATGAAGGGTTTAGTTGGTTAGTGTCAGTGTGGTACCCATCATGTAGTAGGTTAGTTAGTGGTTTGATGAAGGGTTTAGTTGGTTAGTGTCAGTGTGGTACCCATCATGTAGTAGGTTAGTTAGTGGTTTGATGAAGGGTTTAGTTGGTTAGTGTCAGTGTGGTACCCATCATGTAGTAGGCAATGGAAGAGAAGACCAGAATGGGGAGGATCCGGTTGGGGATGAGGTCAGCAAACACCTTCGACAGGAAGTAGACCGACGTGCGGTAGAACCCGCTGGAGTTTTCATGGCTAGAACATACACACGTCAGAATGCAGGCAGAACCCGCTGGAGTTCTAATGGCTAGAACATACACACGTCAGAATGCAGGTAGATCGAAGCCTTACATGAAGAGTGCTCTCTCATTGATGAAGAGTTCCACGGCGGAAAGGTTCCCAAATACCATGTTGATGATGAGGAAGAAGAACGCTCCAATCCTGGAGACAGAGGAATAGAGAGTGAGGAAGAGTGAGGAAGAGAGAGGAAGACCGAAGTGGGTACAGATTTAAACCTGACAGGTATAGACAGATACCTGTTCTGTAGGGCCTCTGGTAAGGTCAGGGGTCAGACACATACCTGTTCTGTAGGGCCTCTGGTAAGGTCAGGGGTCAGACACATACCTGTTTTGTAGGGCCTCTGGTAAGGTCAGGGGTCAGACACATACCTGTTCTGTAGGGCCTCTGGTAAGGTCAGGGGTCAGACACATACCTGTTCTGTAGGGCCTCTGGTACGGTCATGGGCAGCTGGTAGTAAATGAGACCGACTAGCAGAGCGAAGAAGATGTTTAGGGCCATCTGACCATATGTTGTCTGAGGGTTCCTCAGGGAGTTCTTCACAGAACGACCACACACGATATTCATCTGGACACACACACACACTATTTACTACACATGTGAGGACAAAATGTATCCCCATTCAAATTACATTTCCACTAAGCTAACTCTTCTTTTCTTTGGTGTTAATAAAATTAAAACAATAAACCTAATCCTAACTTTAACCCTAACCGCTAATACTAACTCTAAGTCTTATCTTAACTCATCCTTCTAACCACTAACCCTTAACCTTTAACCTTCATCCAAACCCTAACTTTAACCCCTGAGCATGAAATACAGTACATCCCCCGTGTCCACGAAGGATCGGTTCTGTGAACACTCGCGGATGTAGAAAATCGCAGATAAGTGACACAAAATGCGGATAAGTATTAATTCAACACAATCGCATCTAGGAAAACAACATATCGGGCGCGTGAATGTTTATTTGCATAATCGTTATGTAATGGACAGTTTACTTTATATTTTCTTTATATTTGCACTTGATCGACGCTTGGATGGCTGAAATTAGCATGTTTTTAGAATTTCTGACTTCTTGTATAATTTTCGCAGATACTTGAGTTCTCGAATGTGGAACCGCGGATAGCTGGGGGAATACTGTATACATTCTTATCAGTGGGGACCTTACAAGTATCTTTCAACACCTTGATTCTCTACATGTACACACACTCCACACAACTTTAGTTCCAGAACATCTCAACTCTCTAGCAATTTGAGGAGGGCTCAGGCCGAGCTCTTTGATTGGCTGACCTGGAACCAGAATGATGTGACATAGCTGGCCTTCCTTCCTTGACCTCTGACCCCTCTCTCCGAACCCTGGGTCACATGGCTAATTTCCCTCAACACCTGCTGGTACGCGGAAGAGTGTTTGAAGCGGAGTGCCAGTGGGTTTCTGGAGTTGTCCTCTGTCTTGGTGTCCCCATTTCCCACATCTACAGAGTAGAGGAGGGGATGCTGTCAGATCCACTTACATACAACCCTGTAGTCCCGGGACAGTCATGTCCACCTGACAGACAGAGGCGAGACAGGTCTTATCACAGACAGCACAGTCACCTACACAGGCTTGTGGAGTCAGACCACATACACAGGCTTGTGGAGTCAGACCACCTACACAGGCTTGTGGAGTCAGACCACATACACAGGCTTGTGGAGTCAGACCACATACACAGGCTTGTGGAGTCAGACCACATACATAGGCTGTATGTGGCCCTCAGACTGCAGGTCTACAGAAAACAAAAGCAAAGAGGCTATTTTGTGTTTGTTTGTTTGTGTTGTGTTTGTGTGTGTGTGTCTTGACAGGACTCTGTGTCAGGGGTCATGGGTGGTCATGCTGTGGCGGGAACTTGATGCTTTGATTTGTTTTAGTGTTGACATACAGAACCACCTTTGTGATTTCTGAATCCTGTTTTGATTCAATAAAAATAAAAAAGTGTGTGTGTGTGTGTCTGTGTGTCTGTGTGTATTTGTGTGTATGGTATCCAATCCAATCCAACTTTATTTGTAAAGCACATTTAAAACAACCAATTAGACCAAAGTGCTGGACATTAACATGATTTAGGACAGATTATAAACACACGAGTAACAAAACTGGAAAATGAAAATATAGAATACGACTCTCAAGCAGGTTTAAAGGCCAATGAATAAAAGTGAGTTTTAAGTGGTGATTTAAAAATGTGGAGGCTGGGGGCCAATCTGACCTGCAGGGGCCATTCATTCCACAGCCTTGGGGCCAATCTGACCTGCAGAGGCCATTCATTCCACAGCCTTGGGGCCAATCTGACCTGCAGAGGCCATTCATTCCACAGCCTTGGGGCCAATCTGACCTGCAGAGGCCATTCATTCCACAGCCTTGGGGCCAATCTGACCTGCAGAGGCCATTCATTCCACAGCCTTGGGGCCAATCTGACCTGCAGAGGCCATTCATTACACAGCCTTGGGGCCAATCTGACCTGCAGAGGCCATTCATTCCACAGCCTTGGGGCCAATCTGACCTGCAGAGGCCATTCATTCCACAGCCTTGGGGCCAATCTGACCTGCAGGGGCCATTCATTCCACAGCCTTGGGGCCAATCTGACCTGCAGAGGCCATTCATTCCACAGCCTTGGGGCCAGGACTGAGAATGCTCCATCTCCTTATTGTTGAGCCGCGTTGGAGGGACAACAAGGAGTAGCTGATCAGTACACCTTATTGACCTCAGAGGAGCGTACAGCTTCAGTAATTCAGCGATATAAGATGGGGCTTGACCATTAAGAGCTTTAAAAACAAACAACTAAATCTTAAAGTTTGTGTGTGTGCCTCTGTGTGTGTGTGTATCTGTGTGTGTGTATCTGTGTGTGTGTCTCTGTGTGTGTGTCTCTGTGTGTGTGTATGGTATGTGTGTATGGTATGTGTGTGTCTGTGTGTGATTACCGTAATTAAATGTGGTGACATCCACATGAGACTGGGCTTCTCCATTGGTGATATCCAGGAAGAAATCTGATGGGTTGTTGAACGGCTCACATTGATAGCCTATAACAACATAAACAACAACAACAACCATGACATCAATAAAAACACTTTTGGCATTGTCATCGTGGGTAGATCGATGAGGGAAGAAAATCTATTTAATACATTTTAGAATAAGGCTGTAACTTAAAACCATGTGGATGAAGTGAAGAGATCTATCTGAAGAGGTTCATGACAACATGATTCTATACAATCTAAATGTATTTGTACAGCAGTACATTTTTATTTGTTTGGGCTCTGTATATAAGCACTAAATTCAGACAGATATATTTTGGGGGTATTCTAAGTTCAGACTCTCAGATATATTTTTGGGGTATTTTCATCCATATTGAAGGAACCATTTTTACAATAAAGCAATTTTTTTCTGGCATAGGCCCCTGCCCCTTTTAGGAGCTCCCGCCCTCCCTGTACCCCCACCCAGTCTCACCCAGGTCAGCGAAGTACCCCAGGGCACTGTAACTCCGCCCTCCCTGTACCCCCACCCAGTCTCACCCAGGTCAGCGAAGTACCCCAGGGCACTGTAACTCCGCCCTCCCTGTACCCCCACCCAGTCTCACCCAGGTCAGCGAAGTACCCCAGGGCACTGTAACTCCGCCCTCCCTGTACCCCCACCCAGTCTCACCCAGGTCAGCGAAGTACCCCAGGGCACTGTAACTCCGCCCTCCCTGTACCCCCACCCAGTCTCACCCAGGTCAGCGAAGTACCCCAGGGCACTGTAACTCCGCCCTCCCTGTACCCCCACCCAGTCTCACCCAGGTCAGCGAAGTACCCCAGGGCACTGTAACTCCGCCCTCCCTGTACCCCCACCCAGTCTCACCCAGGTCAGCGAAGTACCCCAGGGCACTGTAACTCCGCCCTCCCTGTACCCCCACCCAGTCTCACCCAGGTCAGCGAAGTACCCCAGGGCACTGTAACTCCGCCCTCCCTGTACCCCCACCCAGTCTCACCCAGGTCAGCGAAGTACCCCAGGGCACTGTAACTCCGCCCTCCCTGTACCCCCACCCAGTCTCACCCAGGTCAGCGAAGTACCCCAGGGCACTGTAACTCCGCCCTCCCTGTACCCCCACCCAGTCTCACCCAGGTCAGCGAAGTACCCCAGGGCACTGTAACTCCGCCCTCCCTGTACCCCCACCCAGTCTCACCCAGGTCAGCGAAGTACCCCAGGGCACTGTAACTCCGCCCTCCCTGTACCCCCACCCAGTCTCACCCAGGTCAGCGAAGTACCCCAGGGCGTTACAGGCAGCTCCGGCATACACCACCTCTCCACGGTTCATCAGGGTCAGGTGATCAAAGCATTTGAAGATGGAGTAGCGAGGCTGGTGGATGGAGAAGATGATGGTTTTACCACTCCGGGACAGCCTGGCACACACACAACACATAACACCACACACACACACCACATAACACCACACACACAACACATAACACCACACACACACCACATACAAGCAGTTATAGGAAGTGTCAGACTCATTCCACTGAGGGCCTGCTGGTGTCTGGTGTTTTTGTCTTTTAATGGGGACCTGGAGATAACCAGGTGAGGCGAGTTCATAACTAATTACTGTGGGTGGGAGAGTGTGTGTGTTTGTGTATGGTGTGTTTGTGTGTGTGCTTGTAGATATGTCAGTGTGTGTGTGTGTGTCAATGTGTGTGTGTGTGTTTACCGATGCAGCAGAGTGATGATGTGATTGGCTGTGTTGGAGTCCAGTCCGGTGGTGGGTTCGTCCAGAAACAACAGAGATGGAGAGGTGATGAGCTCCATTCCAATACTGCACCTCTTCTTCTCTCCCCCGGAAACACCACGCAGGAACTCTGTTCCAATCTACAGAGAGACAGACAGAGACAGACAGACAGACAGAGAGATAGACAGTCAGAGACAGACAGACAGAGAGATAGACAGTCAGACAGACAGACAGTCAGAGACAGAGATAGACAGACAGAAAGACAGACAGACAGAGACAGACAGACAGACAGAGACAGACAGACAGACAGAGAGATAGACAGTCAGACAGTCAGAAAGACAGAGAGACAGACAGACAGACAGAGACAGACAGACAGAGAGATAGACAGTCAGACAGTCAGAAAGACAGACAGACAGACAGACAGACAGACAGACAGAGACAGACAGAGAGACAGACAGAGAGACAGACAGACAGACAGACAGACAGACAGAGAGGCGGGGAGATGGGGAGACAGACAGATGGGGAGACAGAGACAGACCGACAGACAGGCAGAGACAGACAGACAGAGACAGATAGACAGACAGTCAGAGACAGACAGACAGTCAGAGACAGACAGACAGAGACAGACAGAAATAGACAGACAGAGAGAAACAGACAGAGAGAGACAGATGGGGAGACATGGGGAGACACAGAGAAACATGCAGTGTATATGTAGTTGTGTGTGTGTAAATGTGTGTGTGTATGTAGGTGTGTGTGTGTGTAAATGTGTGTGTATATGTAGTTGTGTGTGTGTGTAAATGTGTGTGTATATGTAGTTGTGTGTGTGTGTGTAAGTGCGTGTGTATGTATATGTAGTTGTGTAAGTGTGTGTGTATGTATATGTAGTTGTGTGTGTGTGTAAGTGTGTGTGTATGTATATGTAGTTGTGTGTGTGTGTAAGTGTGTGTGTATGTATATGTAGTTGTGTGTGTGTATCTGTAGTTGTGTGTGTGTGTATATGTAGTTGTGTGTGTGTGTGTGTAAATGTGTGTGTATATGTAGTTGTGTGTGTGTGTATATGTAGTTGTGTGTGTGTAAATGTGTGTGTATATGTAGTTGTGTGTGTGTGTGTGTGTGTGTGTGTGTAAGTGTGTGTGTATGTATATGTAGTTGTGTGTGTGTGTGTGTGTAAATGTGTGTGTATATGTAGTTGTGTGTGTGTGCAAATGTGTGTGTATATGTAGTTGTGTGTGTGTAAATGTGTGTGTATATGTAGTTGTTTGTGTGTAAATGTGTGTGTAGATGTGTGTGTGTTTAAATGTGTGTGCGTGTGTGTGCATGTAGATGTGTGTAGATATGTAAATATGTGTGTGTGTGTGTGTGTGTGTAGATGTGTGTGTAGATGTGTGTGTGTAGATGTGTGTGTGTAGATGTGTAAGTGTTTAAATGTGTGTGTGTAGATGTGTGTGTGTGCATGTAGATGTGTGTAGATATGTAAATATGTGTGTGTGTGTGTGTGTGTGTGTAGATGTGTGTGTAGATGTGTGTGTGTAGATGTGTGTGTGTAGATGTGTAAGTGTTTAAATGTGTGTGTGTAGATGTGTGTGTGTGCATGTAGATGTGTGTAGATATGTAAATATGTGTGTGTGTGTGTGTGTGTGTAGATGTGTGTGTAGATGTGTGTGTGTAGATGTGTGTGTGTAGATGTGTAAGTGTTTAAATGTGTGTGTGTAGATGTGTGTGTGTGCATGTAGATGTGTGTAGATATGTAAATATGTGTGTGTAGATGTGTGTGCCTCCTACCTTGGTGTGAGCACAGTCCTGCAGGCCCAGATCTTGTATAACGGTGTTGACTCTGTGTTGTTTCTCAGACGAAGAATAACGTCTTGGGTCCAGCCTCAGGTTTCCACTGAACAACAGGTTCTCTCTGACTGACAGGGTCCCCATCAGTATATCATCCTGGATGAAGGGAGGTGGAGGGAGGTGAGGGACATGGAGGGAGGTGAAGGGAGGTGGAGGGAGGTGAGGGAGATGGAGGGAGGTGGAGGGAGGTGAAGGGATGTGGAGGGTGATGGAGGGAGATGGAGGGAGATGAAGGGAGGTGGAGGGAGGTGAGGGAGATGGAGGGAGGTGGCGAGAGGGAGGTGGCGAGAGGGAGGTGGCAAGAGGGAGGTGGCAAGAGGGAGGTGATAGAGAGGGAGGTGAAAGAGAGGGAGGTGAAAGAGAGGGAGGTGGTGAGAGGGAGGTGATAGAGAGGGAGGTGATAGAGAGGGAGGTGGTGAGAGGGAGGTGACAGAGAGGGAGGTGACAGAGAGGGAGGTGACAGAGAGGGAGGTGACAGAGAGGGAGGTGACAGAGAGGGTGTAATCACTAAATCAACTTGCTAACCCATTTCCCGGTGAGTCAACACATGTCATGAGTCAGGTTTTACAAAGTGACAGGCAAAAGATTTGATATGTCATAAACAGCTTTATACGTCATAAACAACTTTATACGTCATAAAATGATGTGCAATCAATATTTTGGTGAGACTGTGTTTTGTGGATCACTGACAGACATGACTTTTTTTTTACATTTTACACAAGGTAAAATTCCAAATTAATATTTGTGCTATTGAGAAACCAGACAGAACTCTATTTACAATGTAACTTTTGGTTCCGTTATTTCCATCTGGAGTTAATCCATGGCATTTTAATGTATGCTTTTACAGTATATCTAAAGTATGCTTTCACAGTATATCTAGTTAGTAAGCTATTTGAATAGCATCCTCACATAGATTGACTAACTAGCTAACACTGCCATTATCAGCAAATGAAAGATCTCTTTTTTAGACGCAGAGTGGGATATAATTTCTGATCCATGTTTGATTAAACCTTGTCTGTATCTTGTGTTGCTTACAGTAAGACACATTCTGTTGTTTTGTTGCTGTAAATGTCACTGTAAATGTTAAAATTTACAGCAAAAGTTTCATAAAAGAGAACATTTTAAGCCTTAATGTAAATCATTATGAGGTTTTATATTTATTTTGGAGACATTTACCTGTTACTTTTAAAACTCCTTATCTCTAGGCCTGTACCCAAAGTCTAACCCCAAATAGAACATTTACTATGAACCTAACCCGGGATGGGCAAAAGGTCCCTACACAGTCAATATGTTCCTGGCTTTCAGGGATTTTAGGGGGTGTTCCAGGTATAATAAAACAGGAAGTCATTCTCAGACCCACCTGCACCACGTAGCCAGATGTGAGTCGGAGGTCAGCGTCAACCATCTTCCCGTCGACCAGAACCTGACCAGACTTCAACCCTGCTGGGTCCTTCCGACCCGCGATCACATCTAGGAGACTGGGTGGGGTGGTGGGTTATGACTGTGTGTTACACATCTAGGAGACTGGCTGGTGTGGTGGGTTATGAGTGTGTGTAACACATCCAGGAGACTGGCTGGGTGGTGGGTTATGAGTGTGTGTTACACATCCAGGAGACTGGCTGGGGTGGTGGGTTATGAGTGTGTGTTACACATCCAGGAGACTGGCTGGGTGGTGGGTTATGAGTGTGTGTTACACATCCTGGAGACTGGCTAGGTGGTGGGTTATGAGTGTGTGTTACACATCCAGGAGACTGGCTGGGGTGGTGGGTTATGAGTGTGTGTTACACATCCAGGAGACTGGCTGGGTGGTGGGTTATGAGTGTGTGTTACACATCCAGGAGACTGGCTGGGTGGTGGGTTATGAGTGTGTGTTACACATCCAGGAGACTGGCTGGGGTGGTGGGTTATGAGTGTGTGTTACACATCCAGGAGACTGGCTGGGGTGGTGGGTTCTGAGTGTGTGTTACACATCCAGGTAAAACCTGGGATACATGTGCACATTTTCTTAGGAAGTAATTTGATTCTGATTCTAACTTACGATGTTTTTCCACTTCCTGTTGGCCCCATAATTGCATTCATTCCTGCCTTCATTATGCCGCTGGAACAGCAAACCAGAAAAGATCATGTAAAATAACCAACAAGAAATGATTATCAGACAGAATCACCAATCAGAAGTAACTGTCGCACAGAATAACCTATCAGAACAAAGTATAGCAAAGAATTACCCACCACAAATAACCGTAGCCTAGAGTGACCAAATGACCAATGAGTGAGTTCCATGACACAGCATAGCCAATCAGGGCAGCCGAGGAGACCCAATACACTAGAGTAAAGGTTAATGAACTTTAACAGTTCCATAACTATTTTACAACCATTTTTTTTCTTATTCCTGTTGTGTCACTATTGCCATTCAGAGTCCCTTGAAAAGTAGAGGTCATGATATGGGCAGAAAAATGTAACAGCATAAAATCTTACATGAATCTAAGAGAAGTGGAAAGTTAAGAGTTTAGTAGCTGTTCAGAGTAAATAAATATCCCAGTTTAATTGATCCTTCAAAGAGCTGCCTCCATTCATTTCCAGCCCCCTGTTCCTGCAAAAAAATGCTTGTCCATATACCCCCACTTTTGCTGCCAAACCAAGCATACAATACCCCCACATGTTAAAAAAACTCAAGATGAAATTTCAGAAGCCAGGAATTGAGAAGAGTTTACAGAGAGAGAGACCTGACCCTGACCAACACTGCTATCTCAAATCAGATAACAAATACTGACACGTGATGAATCAATTGCTCAGCATATATTTACATAACTCACAACAGGCATACTTAACACTCTACATACATGTGTGTGACATCAGACTGTTGAACCAGCAGACCACCGTATGACCATGGCAACCATATTCAGGACCCTATAGCCCTTTCAGGACACAGCTGCTTTTTTATACACACTCATCGTGGACACACAGTCTCTCTACACTCACACAATCTCACTGGACATACACACCCAAACACTCACACAGACTCATCCGAGTACACAACCAGAGTCTGTCCAGGCTGCTCGGCCGTGTGAACACTGTTCCCTTTCCTTCTTGTTTGAGTTCACATTCAATCAACTGGATTTTGATCTTTTTTTTTATATAATTAGTATCTAACCTTAAGTGCATTAGATGTTTACATGATTTTTTACTTGTTTTTTTTTACCACAAAGATTAGGAGCTGAGACAAATATTTCCTGACACCCGAAACAACTTGTGCTATAATGCATATTTCACTAAGAAACTTTAAAAAGGCACCACATTCTCTACACAGTGTCTTACCTCAGACTTGAGGTCTCTGTATGGAATAGTGTGGCATTTGGGACATGTATGAACCCTACAGAGAGTTATGACTGTGAGTCCTTTGAAGACAAGCACATAGGACTCATGAGCACACAAGTTCATTGTTCATTGAGTTCCATGGAAGCGCACGTCCCCAAACCTCAGGCAGGTCTCCTACCTGACATCTTTGAGGATGTGTTTCTCAGGTCCTTTCTCCCGCCAGAGGACTCTGCTCTCCATGACGGTGTAGTGCAGGTTGGAGAAGGAGACCGTGGGACCACACTCATGAAACCCTGGGTCCTCCGCCTCTGGGTCCATTGGAATGCCTGTCTGGGGCTTAGACATTCTCACAGGAGGAAGAGAGAGATTTAGAGGGAGAAGAATGAAGAAAGGGATGAGAAAAAGTGGATAATTGTAGATTAAAGTGAGAGAAATAGTTAAGAGCGACAGAGAGAGAGAAAGAAGACTTGTATACCGCAGAAGGTAAGTAACCTCTGTGCTAACCTGAAAGCTGTTCATATTTATCACTGTGGCAGATTACACTGTCCTGCCCTTCATGACCATTTCAACCTATCACATCGGCATGTGGGTGTGGCCGTAATAAACAGTGATCTTTGAAGCCTGGCCTTGAAAATACTAGCATCTTGTCATCGGAAAGCCTGGCCCCACTGCATTCTGTTCACCTGTGTACATCCTCATCATCAGACTACAGATAACAGGATGAAAATTATATTCGGTTATCATCCCTATCATCACTTTCATCACCACCATCATCATCATCACCCCACGACCATCATCATTGTTATAATCATCTTTATCGTCATTATCATTCGTTTCGTCATCATCACCATTCTAATAGCTTCATCCCCACTACCACAATAAGAGTTCATCTAATTTCAGAATTCTGTTTTTAAATTTTTGGGTGACTTTACTTTAGTCTGTCTGGACACCAGTCTAAAATACCATTTACTGTCATTGCCAAGGACAGCCAAGACAACTTTAAGAATTTTAAGCTAAATGAATCGGCTGTACGCTGCTCGCTTTCTTATGACAGTTTGGGGCGGGGTCAACATTGTTGTGCTATGACGTAATTTTAGCCATATCCAATGAAGCTTCGAGTATAACTGGTAGAACCACGCCTAGGCGTCGCTTTGACCAATCGTTCTTCCATATCGGGAGAAATAGGCGGGGATCGTTAACAAGCACGTTTCATGTTTTTAAGAAATTCTCCAGCGCTGTCGACGAATCATCCAGTTTGTTTGGAACTTGGCGATGATGACTAGCTACTGTAGCTAGTTAGCTTAGCCACCCAATGTTTTCACAATGCGGATCTAGCTGGAATAACAGCTGCTTTTGAACATTCTACGGTGATTCACAGATCACCTGAGTAGTATTTACATCTAGAAGGAAACACTGGGCCGCTTATAGTACACTGTACCATAACTGACGCTTAATTGCGATTATGGAGGAGAAGAAGGAGGAAGGCGAAGCGGAGATCCAGGAGCACGGTCCCGAACATTGGTTCTCCAAATGGGAGCGGCAGTGCTTGGCTGAGGCGGAACAAGAAGAGCCAAGCGAAGAGGAGACGGAGCCAAGCCAGCAGAAACTATGGCATTTATTTCAAAATTCCGCAACGGCAGTCGCACAGCTATACAAAGGTCCGAATTATTGGCTAACAACTAGCTATGTAGTTAGTGAGCATTGGCCAACTAGGCTAGAAGCTATCCTGTCTAGTTTATACTGCCTGGGCAACAAAGGGCATTAGCCAGGTAGCTCGTTGTTTCTGTTTTATTTTTTACATTTTAAAATATTTTCCTATACTTGTGGTTTCTTAGAAAATGATTTAATTCAAAATAGACGCACGTTAGTTAAGCTTATTATACTTTTATTTTTGTCGTCGTAACCTCTGCTAGCGGTCTAGCCGGTCAATTTGTCAACGTTAGCAATCTAGTTAGCTAGCAGGCGAACGTTAGCAAACTCATGAAGCTAACTTGCCGGCTGTGTTGTGAGAGTAACGTTAGTTTTGATTTAATGAAATCAATTACACATTCTGTGAGTTGATTGAAGTTCGTTGTTTAATTCTTGCAAACAATTGTTACAAATCTCGTTTGTGCATTTGTCTCAAGTTAACTAGCTGTCTGGTCGTAACGCCATTAGCAAAACAAAATGGCGAAGCCCTGGGAGAGGTTCTTGGGTTGAAAATAACTATTTGCTATTTACGTCCGAACAAATATGTTGTGTTAGCTATTTGGTCTGCTCGCTACACCACAGTACTTGTCAATTCACCTGGTCAAGCCATCCAGTTAAACATTATGGTGAATTAAAGTAACGCGGACATTACGTTGATGGGACAAAATGGCGAGGGGATTATGACTAGGTTTCTGAATAGCTACGTTTGTTGTTATTGTAACTAGTCTATTTTCAGGCGTGGCTAATATACAGTCACTAAGAAATCAATGAGTGTGTAGTCCACATAAAATGTTTTAGTACAGTAGGCACTATGCTATTTGAATTAGTTACGACCGTTACAGAACAGACCAATCCAGTACACAGCTACTATAGAGAGCGAGCACTGGTTGCCTAC
>NC_047577.1:1142500-1145000 GCF_011004845.1 Esox lucius
CTGATAGTAGTTGTAGGTTTTATACAGTAAGACCAGTCTGGTAGTAGTTGTAGGTTTTATACAGTAACACCAGTCTGGTAGTAGTTGTAGGTTTTAAACAGTAAGACCAATCTGATAGTAGTTGTAGGTTTTATACAGTCAGTGTTTTTTCTTTTGTCCAGTTGTATTTTTGCCAATAGAAATTGAGAATTGTTTAAATGCAGTTGTAATTTAATCAAATTGAGACCTTCATTCTTGTACTTTTTTACGATTGAGGCGCCGCAGTGCTGTTGTAGGAAAACAACAATTCCCCAAAGCCACATGCATTTCCCTGTCAGTTGGCTTTAATTGGTCTGCCGAGTGTGTGTGTGTGTGTGTCTCTCATCGAGCTGCTTGGGGAGTATTGGATGTAAACAAACTATGACAGAAACTTGACCAGTACTGCTGCAGTTCACTGGTTGGTCACATGAGGGCGCCAGACAACAGTACGCCTCAGTTCAGCCACTGACCACTGTTTCCAGTGCCATATCAAATGCACCGCACTCAGGGTTTAGCCACTATAGCTATTAGGAAATACCATAATTATGCCAGTCTTCTTTCCCAACCCAAATACCCCCCAGAGGACTGCCGACAAACCTGAGAAACTGTTTGAGGGGGAGTATTATTATTATACAGCACCAAGACCAGTCTAGTAGTGGTTGTAGGTTTTTATACAGTATCAGGACCGGTATGTTAGTAGTTACTGGTTTTTATACAGTACCAGGACCAGTCTGCTACTGTCAAGTCAGTGTCATGAAGGCCATTTCCATGTTGGTCAGGGTATCATCAGAGGGTGCATGGTGTGATCAAAGGGTGTAGGGTATCATCAGAGGGCGCATGGTGTGATCAAAGGGTGTAGGGTATCATCAGAGGTTGTAGGGTGTGATCAAAGGATGTAGGGTATCATCAGAGGGTGCATGGTGTGATCAAAGGGTGTAGGGTATCATCAGAGGGCGCATGGTGTGATCAAAGGGTGTAGGGTATCATCAGAGGTTGTAGGGTGTGATCAAAGGATGTAGGGTATCATCAGAGGGTGCATGGTGTGATCAAAGGGTGTAGGGTATCATCAGAGGTTGTAGGGTGTGATCAAAGGGTGTAGGGTATCATCAGAGGGCGCATGGTGTGATCAAAGTTCTTATGATGCTCTAACAGCTCATGTCTTAACCTTTGAAAGAGATTTTGCAGACTGATTTATCCAGGGAAAATTACTCCATGAGTTTTCATACCTATTCATTCTGGCCCTTTGTGGGAATGGAACCCAGAACCCTGGCACTGAAAGAATCACGCTCCACCAACTGAGTTCAGTGTCTCATTTGCTCCTTTAATCAAGCATCCAGCAGAAGAGGAATGTGCCAGTCTAGAGATGGTCCTGGAATCTACTGCTGCTGCCACTTGAAAACAAATAATAACAGCAAATGTACTTCCTCATTATATGCACCTATTTTGCAGTCTCAAGGAGGTTTTGGAGAAAGTTAAAAGCATTTCTGTCATCTCACGAGACACGGCTATCATTATTAGCATCTGAGTGATCAAACGGGCCCAGAACTCGGACAGACAGTAGCATCATGCTGAAAATTAATTGCCGGATATTGTGTTGGGTTTGGCTTTTTAAGCCAGTAATAGCTGAACAGGGACGAATGTCAACTAGCAGCCTTGGGTGCCCTGATACCTGTGTGATTTGTGAAAGTTTGCTGGGAAACACGTGTAAACTGCGTGTGCCTTCAGAGTTGTTTGGCGAGTTGCTTGTGAATGGGATGCTAACTGTGGGCAGCTACCAGTTGCCTACGATTGACCTGTTAAGGAGACCCTGTGGGTTTATGGAGACCCTGTGGGTTTATGGAGACCCTGTGGGTTTATGGAGAGCCGGTGGGGTTATGAAGACCCTGTGGGGTTATGAAGACCCTGTGGGTTTATGGAGACCCTGTGGGGTTATGGAGACCCTGTGGGGTTATGAAGACCCTGTGGGGTTATGGAGACCCTGTGGGGTTATGGAGAGCCGGTGGGGTTATGGAGAGCAGGTGGGGTTAATACTGACCCCTTACTGGGGTGCATAAAAGGTTAACAAGGCATTTGATAAATAAAACTTTTTCTGTGTATGCGCTTTCTAAATTCTGTTCATAACTGCAATCTTTGGATCATTTATGTAGCATTGATTTATGAGGCCCCTGGTGTCTGTAGAAAAAAGGATACTCTAAAGAACCAAGGGTCCTCTAAGGAGTGGTCTGAAGAACCAAGGGTCCTCTAAAGAGTGGTCTGAAGAACCAAGGGTCCTCTAAGGAGTGGTCTGAAGAACCAAGGATCCTCTAAAGAGTGGTCTGAAGAACCAAGGGTCCTCTAAGGAGTGGTCTAAAGAACCAAGGGTCCTCTAAGGAGTGGTCTAAAGAACCAAGGGTCCTCTAAAGAGTTGTCTGAAGAACCAAGGGTCCTCTAAGGAGTGGTCTAAAGAACCAAGGGTCCTCTAAGGAGCGGTCTGAAGAACCAA
>NC_047577.1:1150000-1157500 GCF_011004845.1 Esox lucius
TCCTAGCAATATTTATCCAACCCAGAGAGACAGAGATATGGAGGGAGAGAGAACAGAGAGAAAGAGAGAATAGAGAGAGAGAGAGAAAAGAAAGAGGGAGAGAGACATGGTGAAACGAGTGGTCATTACAGAGCCGCCATGTGAAAGCCTCTTGGCTGCAGTAGCATCTTCTCAGCAGCAGGTGGCACCAGAGGTCAGCACAGGTAAAGGGTCAGAACAGACTGAGGAAGAAAGAGGATGACAGAGGGAGAGAGGATGACAAAGGGAGAGAGGATGACGAGGGAGAGAGGATGACAAAGGAGAGAGAATGAAAAAGGGAGAGAGCATGACAGAGGAGAGATGATGACAGAGAGAGAGAGGATGACAGAGGGAAAGAGGATGACAGAGAGAGAGGATGACAAAGAAGAGAGGATGAAAAAGGGAGAGAGGATGACAGAGGAGATAGATGACAAAGGAGAGAGGATGAAAAAGGGAGAGAGGATGACAGAGGAGAGATGATGACAGAGAGAGAGAATGACAGAGGGAGAGAGGATGACAGAGAAAAGAGGATGACAGAGAGGGATGATGACAAAGGTGAGAGGATGACAGAGAGGAGAGGATGACAGCGGGAGACAGTGTTGGGTTGAGTACAAGCACCTATACAAACCGCTTAAAGCAGGAAAGACTAGTTAGTGACAAATGAGCTGGATGTAAAGACAGACAGGGAGAAGAGAGGAAGAGTGAGCGAACGAGGAAGGACACAGAGAAAGAGAAAGGATGAGAGGGGTAGGGAGGAGTCAAGAAAGGAGAGAGTGATGGAGGGAGATAGGGAGGGAGGAGGAGAGAAACAGAGTAGAGGGTGATGGAGGGAGGAAGGAGAAAGAGGGAGGTGAGGAGAGAGAAGCGATGGAAGGAGAAGCAAGAGTGGAAGTGCTGTAGGAGAGACAGAGGAGAGAAAGAGGAGGGAGAGAGGAGGGAGAGAGGAGAGACAGATGAGAGACAGAGGAGAGACAGAGGAGAGAGAGAGGAGGGAGAGAGCAGAGACAGAGGAGAGAAAGAGGAGGGAGAGAGGAGAGACAGAGGAGAGAAAGAGGAGGGAGAGAGCAGAGACAGAGGAGAGAAAGAGGAGGGAGAGAGCAGAGACAGAGGAGGGAGAGAGGAGAGAGGAGAGAGGTGAAGGAGAGAAAAAGTGAGAGGTTGTGAAAATGGCTGCAGATGCATGTGGTGGTGTGTGTGTATGTGAACATGTGGTTGTGTGTGTGGTAGTGTGTGTGTCTGTGTGTGCAGATGTGGTAGTGTGTGTGTATGTGTGCAGATGTGGTAGTGTGTGTGTGTCTGTGTGTGAACATGTGGTGGTGTGTGTATCTGTGTGTGAACATGTGGTAGTGTGTATGGTAGTGTGTGTATCTGTGTGTGCACATGTGGTAGTGTGTGTGTGATTGTGCACATGTGGTAGTGTGTGTGTGTGTGCACATGTGGTAGTGTTTGTCAACTGTTATTAAACTGTGATAATATTACTATTAGTCTGTCCACTGTTTTTACACTGTGATAATATTACTATTAGTCTGTCCACTGTTTTTATACTGTGATAATATTACTATTAGTTTGTCCACTGTTATTATACTGTGATCATATTACTATTAATCTGTCCACTGTTTTTATACGGTGATAATATTACTATTAGTTTGTCCACTGTATTTATACTGTGATCATATTACTATTAGTCTGTCCACTGTTATTATACTGTGATAATATTACTATTAGTCTGTCCACTGTTATTATACTGTGATAATATTACTATTAGTCTGTCCACTGTTATTAAACTGTGATAATATTACTATTAGTCTGTCCACTGTTTTTATACTGTGATAATATTACTATTAGTCTGTCCACTGTTATTATACTGTGATAATATTACTATTAGTCTGTCCACTGTTATTATACTGTGATAATATTACTATTAGTCTGTCCACTGTTTTTATACTGTGATAATATTACTATTAGTTTGTCCACTGTTATTATACTGTGATCATATTACTATTAATCTGTCCACTGTTTTTATACGGTGATAATATTACTATTAGTTTGTCCACTGTATTTATACTGTGATCATATTACTATTAGTCTGTCCACTTTTATTATACTGTGATAATATTACTATTAGTTTGTCCACTGTATTGATACTGTGATCATATTACTATTAGTCTGTCCACTGTTATTATACTGTGATAATATTACTATTAGTCTGTCGACTGTTATTATACTGTGATCATATTACTATTAGTTTGTCCACTGTTATTATACTGTGATCATATTACTATTAATCTCTCCACTGTTTTTATACGGTGATAATATTACTATTAGTTTGTCCACTGTATTTATACTGTGATCATATTACTATTAGTCTGTCCACTTTTATTATACTGTGATAATATTACTATTAGTTTGTCCACTCTTATTATACTGTGATAATATAACTATTAGTTTGTCCACTGTTATTATACTGTGATCATATTACTATTAGTCTGTCCACTGTTATTATACTGTGATCATATTACTATTAATCTCTCCACTGTTATTATACTGTGATCATATTACTATTAGTCTGTCCACTTTTATTATACAATGATAATATGACAATTAGTTTGTCCACTGTTATTATACTGTGATAATATTACTATTAGTTTGTCCACTGTTATTATACTGTGATCATATTACTATTAGTCTGTCCACTGTTATTATATAATGATAATATGACAATTAGTTTGTCCACTGTTATTATACTGTGATCATATTACTATTAGTCTGTCCACTGTTATTATATAATGATAATATGACAATTAGTTTGTCCACTGTTATTATACTGTGATCATATTATTATTAGTCTGTCCACTGTTATTATACTGTAATCATATTACTTTTAATCTGTCCACTCTTATTATACTTGATAATATTATCACTGGACTGCGCACTCAAAAAATAGCTGCTATAAAATCATTGAAATGTAAGTATGTTGTTCAGTAAAATACATATCAAATGTAAACAGAAAAACATAAAATGGTCTTGACTGTTGCCTCCAGTACCCCTGCACTGCTGGAGTGTCGGTTTAAATGCGACCTTCTGCTCTTTCAGTTGAGGCTCTCTGCTCTGCTTTACCACTTTCTTGTCCAATAAAGTATAAAATGCCTGAACATGTATCTGAAAAATAAAAGGGCAACATGAAAGTATCCATATTACAGTAATGTAATTATGTGAAATAATTTAGTCGTCTCAGGAGTGAAGGCATCATGTCGAATCATGTCAAGGAATTAACGCATCATGCTGCATCGTGTGAAGGAATTAAAGCATCATGTCTGCCCATCTGCGCAACACGCTCGGATATTATGAACTCCATGCTGCACTAGTGTGTTGATTCTATCGCTTAGATTGTGCTTGCAGAAGCTTTGAAATAAGGAGCATGTTGTCAAAATCAGTACTACACTTTTGTATACTTCAATACTTCTGAGAATCACACGACTGATAACATTACTTATTTTTAACTTGCTGAATCCTGTGGAACAGCTACTAAAATCATAATGGTAATAATAAAAATCACTAGGGCAAAACTTGAAATAGTGTCTTATTTCTCACCCTGGAACAATGTCAGGTAGGGTGGCATCAAGGGGCGAGAACGAACAAAAGGTTTTTGGTTCTAATCCCAGAGCCCTTAGCTAAAACATCTGAGGTTCTGTCCTTAAACAGTAACTATGGACTGCCTGAAAAGAGAGGGCCTACCTCAGACCCAACATCTTCTGTGATTCCCTCTACCTCAGACCCAACATCCTCTGTGATTCCCTCTTCCTCAGACCCAGCATCCTCTGTGATTCCCTCTACCTCAGGCCCAACATCCTCTGTGATTCCCTCTACCTCAGACCCAATAGCCTCTATGATTCCCTCTACCTCAGACCCAACATCCTCAGTGATTCCCTCTACCTCAGACCCAACATCCTCTGTGATTCCCTCTACCTCAGGCCCAACATCCTCTGTGATTCCCTCAACTTCAGAACCAACATCTTCTGTGATTCCCTCTACCTCAGACCCAACATCCTCTGTGATTCCCTCTACCTCAGACCCAACATCCTCTGTGATTCCCTCTAACTCAGACCCAACATCCTCTGTGATTCCCTCTACCTCAGACCCAACATCCTTTGTGATTCCCTCTACCTCAGACCCAACATCCTCTGTGATTCCCTCTATCTCAGACCCAACATCCTCTGTGATTCCCTCTACCTCAGGCCCAACATCCTCAGTGATTCCCTCTACCTCAGACCCAATATCCTCTATGATTCCCTCTACCTCAGACCCAACATCCTCAGTGATTCCCTCTACCTCAGACCCAACATCCTCTGTAACACTTGCCTCACCCACCACAGATCCAAAGAGCCAAAGAAGTGTCTACAACCCCCAAAATGCCGTCTGGGCAAAGCTTACACAACACCCCACAAAATCCTTTCTCTAACTGAAGCCAGGTTTGTGGACTCTGTAAAAACAGAAAGTTAAACACTTCAAGGTGGAGAGCTGAGCACATTTTGTTCCAGTAAAAGGCAGAATGAACATACAATCAGGCAAATGATGCAAAGAGATAAAACAGAGAGAAAGGGACCGAGCCAGAGAGAGAGACAGAGAGAGAGACAGAGAAAGAGGAGACAGAGAGAGAGAGACAGAGAGAGAGGAGACAGAAAGAGAGACAGAGAGAGAGAGACAGAGAGAGGAGCCAGAGAGAGGAGCCAGAGAGAGAGACAGAAAGGGAGAGACAGATAGAGTTGCACTTCCTAACCTCCTGCCAAATGTATGACCACATTAGAGTCACATACTGCCCTCAGATCATACAGACCAACAAATAATTTTAAATGAAATCAAACATGAACTCCCGTATCTATTAGGTGAAATGCCACAATGTGCATCCCAGCAGCAAGATCTGTGGCCATGAGAAAAGGGCAACCAGTGGAGCTCAGACACCCCTGGGAACATCACCAATATCAATCTCTTAATGTATTTTCCCTTTTCTTTCATTCTTGTAACTACTCGCATGTTTTACAACACTGTACATAACTTATTACATAACATTTTAACATGTTCATTCCTGTGAAACGTGTGTGAAATGGTTACATACAATTTAATTCTTTAAGAATATTTTACTTCTGTTTTCACTCTTATTGTTCATTATAGCAGTCCTGTTTTGAATACAGATAATATATGCGACCAGTCCTGTTTTAAATACAGACAGTAAATGAGACCAGTCCTGTTTTGAATACAGACAGTATATGAGACCAGTCCTGTTTTGAATACAGACAGTATATGAGACCAGTCCTGTTTGAATACAGACAATATATGAGACCAGTCCTGTTTTGAATACAGACAGTATATGAGACCAGTCCTGTTTTAAATAAAGACAGTATATGAGACCAGTCCTGTTTTGAATACAGACAGTATATGAGACCAGTCCTGTTTTGAATACAGACAGTAAATGAGGCCAGTCCTGTTTTGAATACAGACAGTAAATGAGACCAGTCCTGTTTTGAATACAGACAGTATATGAGACCAGTCCTGTTTTGAATACAGACAGTATATGAGACCAGTCCTGTTTTGAATACACTCAGTATATGAGACCAGTCCTGTTTTGAATACAGACAATATATGAGACCAGTCATGTTTGAATACAGACAATATATGAGACCAGTCCTGTTTTGAATACAGACAGTATATGAGACCAGTCCTGTTTTAAATAAAGACAGTATATGAGACCAGTCCTGTTTTAAATACAGACAGTATATGAGAACAGTCCTGTTTTGAATACAGACAATATATGAGAACAGTCCTGTTTTGAATACAGACAGTATATGAGAACAGTCCTGTTTTGAATACAGACAGTATATGAGAACAGTCCTGTTTTGAATACAGACAGTATATGAGACCAGTCCTGTTTTGAATACAGACAGTATATGAGACCAGTCCCATTTTGAATACAGACAGTATATGAGACCAGTCCTGTTTTAAATACAGACAGTATATGAGACCAGTCCTGTTTTAAATACAGACAGTATATGAGAACAGTCCTGTTTTGAATACAGACAGTATATGAGACCAGTCCTGTTTTGAATGACTTAATTCCTCACGGTCAGAATAACACATCTTTTACATTGGGCTCTAAAATTCAAACTAGCAGCCTTTTGGTTTCTCTATTCAACAACAACAGAGGCCTGTAAGGATTGGAACCCTTGACATTATAATGGAAGATAAAACACATATATACAGTATATTACCAAACCTTATAACAATGTTTAATCAATAATTCACAACTACACCTTTTAAAATTACATTTTGATATAATAGTGATACTGTAAATATAACTGATGATAATATGGACCTTCCCAAATGGTGCCTGTTGATAGTCATTTGAAATAGGATGCTCTAGGACCAGGAGAGTCTGTTACAAAGTTACGTCTGACTTCTGGTGTGACACATCTGAGTGTCCGATGTCGCTGCTCAGTGAGACCAGGTTTGAGATCCACCACTGGTGCCGCTGGTAACCTTCAGGCCAAAGGTCCAAATGGATCTGAGTCACTGGGAACAGAGGGCACACTAAGTTACCCACCAATACAGTAAAAGTGCCTTTTGTTTGTGCCTGCTTGACCCAAGGATTTCATAAGTACCTCGTCTGCTCCTGTTATTTGTTATCTGCAGTTATAAATAAGAGCAGCAACAGATTCAGCTCAGATGGGTGCATTTCTCTTTTGCTGATGGGAATTTATGAAGCGCTGTTAAAGGGGAATTCCACAACCGCTTTTTCCCCAACAAGTTTTATATATATGCATAATCTGATGTGATTTAATCATTGACCTGGTCATTTCATTTGCGATTTTTTATCTATGAATAATTGTTTACATAACTAAGAATACATTTAGTTATGTAAACAAAGGCACTAATAAACGCTGGACATAACATCAACATGAACAGATATTCTCACTAATCCTAACATTTACAACGCTAACCCAAACCCTAAAACCAGTTGTCACTCTTACCCTAAAGCCCCAAAAATATACTTATATCTCCACAATAATACAATTTCCCAGTTTATATAACACATATATACACATATATACACATTCAAGCATTTGAAGTACGTAATTTGAACCCATACTTCCAATGTAGAAATTGAAAGGGACTTATTTATCTCTGCATGCAAGGTCAGAAAAGGGTTTTGAGATGCTGTTTTAAGTGGAGTCCAGGGATTTTATACATTCACATAAAGCCTCTGGGCATTTAAAAGAAAAACTGGAGGTAGGAATATATCCTAAATACAGAAATATATATAAAAATAATAATTTTCTGCACAAAGCAAACATTCAAAACAATAACAGAACACAACTGGTCTTCACATAAAATAATGTCTGGCTAACATTAAACGCGGGAACACACAAAACGAGTTCAGGCAGTTTATTGTGGAGTACTGGGCCATGCTATGTCTTAGGAAGAGAAGAT